>NC_081415.1:719565868-719745785 GCF_030272615.1 Cryptomeria japonica | reverse complement strand
CTCTGACTCCTCCCTCCTCTCCTCCCCTTCTCCCCCCTCCTCCCTCTCTCTCTATCTCTCCCCTCTCTTCCTCCATACCCCCCTTCTTCTCTCCCACCCTCCCTCTCTCTCTATCTCCCTCTCCCTCCTCTCCCCTCCTTCCCCCCTTCTCCTCTCTCCCTCCCTCCCTCCCTCCTCGACTCTCTCTCTCCCTCTCCCTCTCCTCTCCCCTCTCCCTCCTCTCTCCCTCCACCCATCTCTCTCTCCCTACTCTCTCTCCCCTCTAACTCTCCCCCCTTCTCCCTCTCTCTCTCTCTCTTCCTCCATACCCCTTCTTCTCTCCCACCCTCCCCCTCTCTCTCTCCCTTTCTCTCTCTCTCCCTCCTTCCCTCTCTCTCTCTCACCTCTGCTCTCCCTCTCCCCTCACTCTCTCTCCTCCCCTCCTCCCTCTTCTCTCCCTCTCTCCCTCCCTCTTCCCTCTCTCCCTCTCTCTACCTTCCCTCTTCTCTCTCTCTCTCTCTCTCTCTCTCTCTCTCTCTCTCTTCTCCTCTCTCTCATCTCTCTCTCTCTCTCTCTCTCCCTCTCTCCCTCCCCCTCTCTCTCTCCTCTCCCCTCTCCTCTCCCTTCCTCATACCCCTTCTTCTCTCCCACCCTCCCCCCTCTTCTCTCCCTCTCTCCCTCCCTCCTTCCCTTCCCCCCCCCTCTCTCTCTCTCTCTCTCTCTCCTCTCTCTCTCTCTCTCTCTCTCTCTCTCTCTCTCTCTCTCTCTCTCTCCTCCGTCCCCTTTTCATTCACATCTTTTCTACTACCAATAGCGCGTATGGGGTACTGAAACTATTATTTCACTGCCCTGCCATAACTTTTTAAGGCAAAGGAGCGCGTACGTGGTACTTATTACTTGTACTTAGCCCATTATTCGTTACCATGCGATAACTTTTTTCAGGCGTAGGAGTGCGTACGCGCTACTTATTAGTCCAGAATGAGAAAAAAGAATATCGTTGGGCTTGTCAACATTTTGTGGACTAACAGTGTGTACATGGTTATTAATGTAGCACGTACGCAGTTTATAGACATAATTTTAGTTGCCCAAGAGCCTCAATGACCTCAAAAGAAGTTTTTGAGGTCGTTGAAGGCCCCACTAGAACTGTGTCTGCACTTCTATCACTGTTTTATACATAGAAGTAAGTGTTTTTTTTTTTTTTTTGCACAATTTCAAATGATTGAATTGTTGTTCTTATTAGTTTTTGTCAATAGTATTGTGATTGTTTAATAGTTTGATTCCAAAAAATAGTGATAAGATGCATATTTATGGTTATTTGTTTGTTTATGAACTTTTGTTTACATATATATGTAATGTGATTCTATTTAGGGACAATCGATATCAACCATGGGAAAGAACAAGTGAGGAACGATAGAACAACGAGAGGCTCAAAAGGAAAGACAAAGGCAGCATATGAAGAAATTGCATGACATTAGAACAATGAGAGAAGAAGGTATGTCATCCTCAACATCTCAATTCGATTTACCCAATGAATATAATGCACCTAATGCAATTGAAGAAGACACATTTGATTTACCGGTTTGAACCTAATGCAATTAAAGAAGATAGCACATTGAATAATCAATTAAATAATGAACATATTACACCTTCTCTACTTGATGAATTGAATGTACATAATACACCGATGTTAACACCTCCTAGAATCATTTGTAGGAAACCAAAGTATCTAATTGACATTGATGAGAATGTATTGAAGTCAATGCCCACTAAAATGAATGAACGAACTTGTAGGAGAATGGTTAAAAGAATATGGCAAATTTATTTTAATAACTTAAATCAAACTGCAAGTTGTCAATTAATTGTTCAAATGATTAAAAATTTGAATTTTAGAGAGACAATGAAAATTCTAGGCCTAAGATCATCTGAAAGTAATAGTGAAAGAACTATTGTGAGAAATCTATTTGATGCATATCAAACTATTGGTTAAAAATCACGTACTAAAGATTCTAATGCTACTCGATGTGTCATTACATCAACCATAATGAGCAAGAAAATAAAAAAAGATCGTTTGATAAGAAAAACAAGTAAGTCATTAAACATTAGTAAAACAACATTGAGTAAAGCATTAAAGAGGCGGGAAATAAGAGGAACCTAACAATAATTCTCTTTGGGCATTCTCGGGTAGACTACCACGCAAAGACAAGGTTGTTGTTGATGCACTAAAAATATTAATTAAAATTTTTTGGCATGACAAGAGTTTCGCCCAACCAAAGAGATGTTGTTAGAAGGCAAATTGGGTCTACAAATCGTGAGCCACATGCCAAACATGGTTCAGAGTAGAATGATTTTGAGAATTTTGTATAAATCATTGATGAATTGTTCTATATTCATTTTTTGTATATATAAATGCCCATGAGCTGATTTTTACATGTTTAGGGGCATAATTTTGTATATTTAAATGGCAATGCGCTGATTTGTACATATGTACATGCCAAATTTTGTATATTACAATGGCGATGAGCTAAATCGCACATATTGTAATGCCAAATTTTGTATAAAAGCCCTTGAGATGATTTGTATATTAAAATGGCAATGAGTTGAATCACACATATTGTAATGCCAAATTTTATATAAAAGCCCATGAAAGATATTTTTTTATATAATCAAATAGCCAAGAGCTGATTTGACCATATTTAGAGGCAAATTTTTGAATAATATGTGACAATGTTTTGTGACTATTTTGTGTGTCAATGTTTTGTGACTATGTTTTGAGTATATGTGATGTGTCCCTAGTCAATCATAAGCATTCTTGATTCTTGTATAATCATGGAGAATTATTTGAGTCATTATCGGGTCATAGGGGTCATAGATTGAGACTAGATACAATTTGAGCAAAAAATATCATTGTTGTCAAAAAAATTGTCAAAAAAGTTATCAAGCAACTTCTACATTGCGTCGGTAGGGTATGAAACTCAACGTTTCAGTGCTTTGGGATGCATGGCAGGGGCATGTTTATTGTAAAACTGTCCACCTGAACGCATTCATGACATCGGTTTGTGCACACGATGAACCGAATCAATTCTAGCCAATTTGGAAACTTTGCATTGCATGCAACTGATGGTTTTTGCAGCAAGCGAAAAAATGCTACCAATAAAAAATGGCTCCAAGTCATCAAAAACCGAGAGAGGAAATTGTAGAGGAGCCTCATGTGACCCCACAAGTTCAAACGGATTGACCACATGTGTCCTGGATTGGAAGAAACAATTCATCAAAATTTGACAATTTTTTGGACTCATGACACTTAAGAAATCGCACCGGTACTATATGACTCTCGACGTTTCGGTGCTTCGGGATGCACAATAGGGGCATGCCTAGTGTAAACCTTCCCACTCATACACGCTTGTGACGTTGGTTTGTGCACACAATGAACCGAATCACTTCTAGCCAATCTGGCAACTTTGCATTGCATGCAACTGAGGGTTTTTGCAGCAGGCGAAAAAATGCTACCAATTGAAAATAGCTCTGACTCATCAAAAATAGAGACAGTACATTATAGAGGAGCCTCACGTGACCCCATGGGTTCAAACGGTTGACCATATGTGTCCTCAATTGGAAGAAATAGTCTGTCAAAATTTGACATTTTTTTGGACTCATGACACTTGAGAGATCGCACTAGTACGGTATGACTCTCGATGTTTCGGTGATTTGGGATGCATGACAGGGGCATGCCTAGCATAAACCTACCCAACCAAATGCACTTGTGATGTCGGTTTGTGCACACGACAAACTAAATCAATTCTAGCCAATTTGGCAACTTTGCATTGCGTGCAACTGACGGTTTTGGCAACAGGCGAAAAAATGCTACCAATCGAAAATGGCTCTGAGTCATCAAAAACTAAGAGAGGACATTGTAGAGGAGCCTCACGTGACCCCATGGGCTCAAACGGATTGACCATATGTGTCCTAGATTTGAAGAAATAGTGTCAAATTTTAACTTTTTTTTTGGACTTAGGGCACTTGAGAGATCGCACTGGTACGGTATGACTCTCGACATTTCGACGCTTTGGGATGTATGACAGGGGAATGCCTAGCGTAAAACTATCCACCTGGACACACTCATGATGTTGGTTTGTGTACACGACGAACCGAATCAATTCTAGCCAATCTGGCAACTTTGCATTGCATGCAATTGACAGTTTTTGCAACAAGCAAAAAAATGCTACCAATTGAAAATAGCTCTAACTCGTCAAATCCCGAGATAGGCCATTGTAGAGGAGCCTCATGGGACCCCATGAGTTCAAATGGATCGACCATATGTGTCCTGGATTTGGAGAAACAGTCCATCAAATTTTGACATTTTTTTGGACTCAGGGCACTTGAGAGAACGCACTGGTATGGTATGACTCTCGACGTTCCGGTGCTTTGGGATGCATGAAAAGGGCATCCCTAGCGTAAACCTGCCCACCCGAACGCGCTCGCAATGTCAGTTTGTGCACACGATGAACAAAATTTGAACATTACGAGCGTGAGGGTGCTCTCGCACCAAACACATATTATTGTTTATATTCATATTGTCGATTTTTATTGTTTATATTCATATTGTTGATTACATATGCAAATATTCATTTAAATTTATAAAAGGGAAGCGACCAAATACAACAAATACATAATAATAAATTGAATACAAGGAGTTTTGTAGGGTTAAATCAACATTTTAGAAATTGTATCAAATCATATTCCACGATTGCAATGTTTTATATCATATATTTTTGTTGTTTATATTCATATTGTTGATTACATATGCAAATATTCATTTAAATTTATAAAAGGACAACCACAAAATACAACGAATATAAAATAATGAACTCAATACACATTTATTGGATCGAATATCGATATTTATATATATAAAAAAGGCATGTCTGCCAAGTCAATACAAGTATTACAAAAATTTGGCATATGCCATGTCCAAATCGATATACAATAAAAATGTAGAATATATCTACATGTATTGGTCATTCTATGAACAAAAACTAACACTATATAATCCTAAACTTGTGGTGGATCATCAAAATCAAGCCTCTTCGATGTAGTACGTGGCTATGTAGATGACTGCAAAACCAAAATTCAAAACCCAAGTTAAAATTCTTTTGTAGAAAATAGTTCACAATTAACAACATAACTATGTATTTAACTTTAATTCCTTTGCAATTGAAATGTAGATTACCTCATCGGTTGATCTAGGAGTTAATGTCTTCGCTCTCCTCTCCTTGTCACTCTTAGGAGTTTTCTTGATGACATACTTAAATGGATCCACATTATGGTTGCACCGCAAAGGGGTCTATTGTAGATTAAATGTACAATTAATACAATGTACTAATATAAATATATCAAAAACACTTAAAAGCTATAATATAGAGAACAATGATGTACATGTGCCTGAGATGCTTCTCCAATGGACCGAGGATGGCTCACCATCGATGTAGAAACTGTCACTATTACTTATACAAAAAATGTTCAAGGATTAAATACAATTAATATCATGATAAGTATTGAAGGTTAAAAATAATTACTTTTACATATCAAACAAAACTGTACCAGATCCTAAGATGCTTCTCCAATGCAAGAAGGAGGGTTCGCCATTGATGAAATAGGTATGGATATTTCCTATATGAAAAAATTATAAGATTATATGTGTGCATATAATCATGAAATCAAGAAAATAAAGTAGAGATACATACCTCAACCCTCTCTTGATCCATGGGCAAATCAGGTGCATTCAACAAATCCACATAGCTCAATGGCCTCTGTACATGTAAAATAGACAAAAAAACACTAATCAATCTACAAACCCCAACTAATACTTGATTTCAACATTTTCAAACAATTTTACAACTAAAAATGTGTTCAGTTACCTTTTTCCTACATTTTGGCGTCTTCGAGGAATCCTTCTTCTTAGGATGACCCCTAGATGCGGAGGGGGTACCCTAAAAAAATAAAATTAACATGAGATATTAGTATAGATAATAAATTAAACATATTTTTGAAATCTAAAATTAAATGACTTTCATATTCCATCAAAACAATACATAAAAAGGGTTGTACAAAATATGATACTGTATAGCCTTGTAGGCCAAAATCGATCACTGAGAGTGTGATGTCATCAATCTACGATATTTCATCCCCTATCAACACCTACAAACTAGAAATTGGACCAAGCATTAAAGATAGTTAGTATATATTTTATATTTTTGAATTCAAAGTGTACTATTCTATTTTAACATGTTACAAAATTTATACCTTAGGCATCGAAGTTGTAGCTATAGTAACTGGGGGAGGAGTATGGGATACCATTTCTGCATCTTGAAATGCATATTATTTGTCTCAATTTAAATCAATGTATAAATGAAAATTTAGTTATGTAATTACAAATTTAAAGTGACTGATAAATAAAATGCTATGAATTCAAATCAACACACCTGTGTCTGTGGCTCATGGGCAAACACCATGTCCATCAACTCATTTGTCAACGCGAAATCCTCAACCATGTGGGCCTGACATCTACTCCTGCAAATCATGCACAGATCAGATCAGGATCCATCTGCACCAGCTGCATCATCTAACCCCAAGCATATCCCCGAGCAACTGATACACATATGTTGGATGGGCTCTTTGTCGCCACCTAATGGCTCATCATCCAATACAATAGGGTGTGCTAATGATGTCCCATGCTGGATGATGGCACCAATCAATGTTGTGGCCTCCTGAAGAGTTTGTAGCTCCATCAACTCTTTCAGCTCTACTGGGACAACCTGATGCACCTTGGGTTTGGGTGCTAGGGGGCGGTGACTCTCCGTGGGTAATCTCCTACGGGATCCAGGTCTATCTTGGGCAGAGCCACCACCTCTACCATGGAACTCTCTCATGTAAAAATACTTTGGGCACACATTGAGCACAAACTCACAATATACTTTTCTCAAAAAATATAATGGCACCCCCTTAATTATTACAAGGTGGATCATCATAGACTATCCACCACCTCTACCAAAAAATATTCTTCATCTGCACATTGGTACACCAATGTATGGGAAACCTCTTTGGATTAAGAGGTAATGACTGACCAATTTTGGGATCAATGAAAAGGGCACATATTTATTGTTTAGTAATATTTTTGGTTTTTACTCTATCGTATGATAGCCCATTGGTATAGAATTGACGACACCTATCCCTAAATCTTCCCCGTTTGGTAATTTGTGTGGAAACAGCTATGGCACCACTAGCTAATGTTACTAGGCTAGTGGCGAGGGATTGATGATGCTCAAGTTCAGAAGTTTTCAATTTAACAATCAGTCTATTGATTTTAGACATATTTTGTCCTAACTAATTAATTAATTGCTCATGTGTTTCGGGTGTCTGGTCAAAAGGAGGAATTGGGGGTTGTTATTGTGTGTTTTCAAGAGGTGCATTTGGTTGTTCTTGTGGGTTTTCAGGAGGTGCATTTGGTTGTTCTTGTTTTGGATTAGAAGAATCTAGTTTTTGAAACAAAAAATGAAAAAACCTAATCAAAATTAATGAAATTAAATTCAAAATGTAAAACAAATTGAACAAACAGGAAAGAAAGACAAAAATAAACAAAAAATAACCTTGATCCATACATTGGAGGAAAAATATAGCACCCTGTTCACGGTTTAGGAGAAGAAATGGGTAAAAACAAAGTAAAAAATGCACTATTCATGGGTAAATGAGACCCAGTTTTTTTTTTTAAACTTTTTTTACCAGGCACCGTGTATGCGGTTATATTTGGATTATTAGTGCATACACGCTCATTTTCCTAGGCGTAGCATGTACGCGCTCATTTTCCTAAAAGTAGCGCATACGCGCTATCTTCTCTAGGCTCAGGAAGAACAAACCTAAGCGCGTACGCAGGAATTTAAATTTTAAAACCGCATACGCACTGCTTGTTTTTCCATGTTTTTTTGGGGTGGTGTCCACTTTTCTGACCACCATCTTTGTGCACATACCCCCTTAGGGATCTTGTTTCCTTTCAATTGTAGAAATTTCTCTCCCGTTTCTACATCAATACTTTCAATTGCATCCTTTGAAGGGCAGTGTCTAACTTCAAATTACAGATCATCAAAATTGTCAGTTGTCTGCAAGAAATTAGTTACATGATGATCATCATTAAACACTTGCCAATGATCAGAGTTGTCAGGAACACTTGGTCGAAAGACCAATTGAACAATGCATGTTGATCCTAAAAAATATCTGTGAGGAACCAAAGAGGTTGTTGATACTGCTAATGAGTCTACCTTGTCATTAAATTCATGGGAAACAATAGATATATCAAAAGCATCAAATGCCTCTATTAGATCCCATACAAGGTTACAATAATATCGTAGCCTATCGCTCCTTGTCTGGTATGTGCTCCTGACTTGACAAACTATCAACTCAGCATCTCCTTGAGCATGTAAATTTTTAATCGCCTTCTTTTGGGCAACATTCATCCCCAAACGAAAAGATTCATACTCAGTAGTGTTATTTGTGTTGTCAAACTATAATTTGAAGGAGAAAGGAAAGAAATTTCTATCAGGAGAAACTAAAACAACACTAACTCCTGATCTAGTAGAAGAACAGCTGCCATCAAATTCTAGCATCTAAACATCATCTGAACTACCAATGCTGACAGTATCAAAATCAAGAATTTCTTGTTGTGAAGTAGAAGATCCTTTTAATTTCGTAACAATAATCTCACAATCAACTGGAACCTCACTGAGTGGAATGAAATCTTCAATCTCAAGAACAACCTCTAACCCATCATTAGCATGCAGGAAATAATTACCCAAACCTGACGACTCGAAAAGAATCTAAGCCTGTTGATCATCAAACTTGACAACAGTGTATTTTGATTCTTTTTCTTGAAGTAACTTTTGGATAACTCCCTTAACAGGAATACAAGCTTCAATCATATCCATGTTTAACTCTCCTCCCACGTCTCTACAGAAATTTCTTCCCAACAATAGGCCATAGGAAGCCGACACATCAGCTACCAATACTATCATCTTAATCTTCTTTTCTGGGAATGCAGCAAAAGCAAATTGTGTGTCCTTGATCTGACCTATCAAGGGGACTTTCTTGTTATCCATAGAGAAACATCTTCCAAATTTTTTGGTCAAAGTTAAACCAAGGGCATTGGAAACTTTTGATGGTATAACATTATCAAATGCCCCAAAATCGATTACACAATTATTAAGCTTATAACCGTTTATCAACAAAGAGATATAGAATGGTTCTATCTTTTCTACAGGAGAAGGGGAAGTTACTAAGTTATTTTGAAGTGAGTTAGACTTGGGAAGATTACTAGTAGTATCTTTTTTTTTTAACAAACTTGACCAAACGGTCAAATTGATCTAGATTAGATGTCAAAAATTCAACCTCAGACATTTATATTTTGGTTTTCCTAGCATGTTCTAAAATATCAAATTACTGAAAATAATTCATCAAATATTGATTTGGGTTCTCATTTTGAGAACTTAAAATATTAGGTGCACTAGTCTTCGATGCAGGTATAGAAGAATTGACAAGTATAGAAAAATTGACAGCAGTTGAAGAAGCACTTACACTTTTATCCTTCACGGTGTCTTCAAGATAGAGTTGTCTTTTGAGGGATTTGGTATAGGAGTCCCACGCTTACCAATAGTAACTGGAAAACATTGATAATCCTTGATTTGAATAGAATTATCACTCTTCACATTGATAGGCGGTTGAGCTGCCTGTACTTGCGAATGGGTGAATACTGCAAAGACATCCCCATCACGTGTGTCTGGCATATCATCTTCTTGATATTACATAAACTTGATATTAGAGTCACCAGCCAACTCTGCATCATCTTCTTGATGCAAATTGGCATCTTCTTCACCAAAAGGGGGAAAATCATTCTGTTCAGCTTCATAATAACCTGTAGCTGAATTTTGGGGTGGTGCTTCCAATGCAAGCCTCTATGGAGTGGGAGGCAATTTATTTTGATTATGTATGGTGTAATTGGAAGAATTATTTGGATAAGTCCTTCTTGGGACATCATGATAAGAAGTATTTCCTTGTGAGGAAATTTGCTTCTTAAGCACTAACAACTCATTTGCTAGCTTTTGTATCATGGGATCAACAAAATTTGTTGAATAAAAAGATGAATCAGCAATTTGATTATTCCTAACCTTGTTAGGATCTCTCCTTATGTTACTGGCAAGGATAAGATCATCTTGGACCGATAAGGCCATCTGTTACGCAATAGCCAAATCTGTAGGATTATCCCTTCGCAAAAGAAAACTCACCTCTGGAAATTGAGCATTGATAAAAAAGCATTTCAGATTTCCAGCGTTGGGTTGTGAAACAATTGGAATGCGATTGTGCAATCTGTTGAACTTTACTACAAACTCACGCATAGGTTCCTAAGGTTATTTTTTCATTTGAGGTAACTACACCAGGAGCGCATGATCATCTTCAACAAACTTGAACCTTGCTTCAAATAGTATTCTAAGAGTTGCCCAATTTGTGATACAATTGTTCGAAAGATGATAGAACCAATTAGTAGCGGCTCCATGCAAAGTCTCAATGAACAATCTCACTGAAACATCTTCATGCTCAACACATAGGACCCCACATGCGATGTAGAAGGTAGCAATGTGTTCATTTGGGTGTTGAGAACCATCCCCCAAAAATTTAGGCAAATTTTTCCACTTGCCTTTGGGAAGTTCATGTAAAGGTGTAGTCAAGCTCAATGGACCAAAAGCAGTACCCCAAGGGCCAACAGCAGCCATCCTTAACGGATTATATGGTGGTATTACAAAATGACTTACAAGTGGAACAACTAAGACTTGCAAACTTGACACCTCACTTGGTACGGGGGATCATCATACAAAAGGAGGAAAACTTTGTGTTCGTTGCAAAGGAGAACGCGCCCGTGGAGGTGTCACAAAAGGAAAATTATGTTGCTGCAAAAACTCAAAAGTAGGATCAACAACTCTTGCTACTAGTTGCCCACGAGTGTAACTTCAATCAGCCAGATTATGATTTTTGAGAAAATCAGCAAAATGGATATTACAATGAAAAGCACATTGCACCCAAAAGGGAAAATACCAGTTGCACGTCGCTCCCCAGCAGAGTCACCAAAAATATGCTAGGTGAATATTTTGTTGCTAGCATACCAATGACAAAATATGTAATTCACACACATCTATGTTGAAAAATTAATCTCTTCTCTCATCAAGGAGAGGTTCCCTTTGAAATTTCTTCTCTAATTAACAAGAAATTAAAATCCGTGGGTTAGTTTCGGGCATATAACTCTCTTTTTTCAGAGTCTAAGTATTCTCCCTCCACTTTGTTACAATTTCACTATCACCTTTGATACTTAAAGAAATGAATGAATTAATCCAACAAACCTTACCAAATTTCACAAGCAAGAAGCACAAAGTCTTTCTTCAATGTAACACTAACTTAAACTAATTATCACAACTGGTAAGAAATCCAACTTCCAGCTCAAAGTCTTCAAGTGTGATTCCCCAATCCTTTAAACTACAAAGCTTACCACTAATCACTTAACAATAGAAAATTTCCCAAATATTCAAGGAGCACAAAGTCTACTTTCATAATTCAAGAGCTCTTTTACCCACATGACAATATCTCCAATATCAAGGAATTAAAGAACATATATAAGTAATGAACATAAGAACATTAACTCATATAAGCAATTTTTGACACAACAAAAGCTCAAAGTCTTAGTTGAGGCAAAAATTTGGTAGAGTTTTGCTTAGCATAATAAAAGATCCATATTTACAAATGAGGGTCCTCCTTATATAGGAAAAGAGTGGAGAAAAATGTGGGCATAGTTGACTAATTCAACTACACAGTCCCACTTGACTACAACTACAACAGAAAGAAATTATGCAGTTGCGAGAAAACTTGCAGTATTTAACAATGCAACTAAATGAAAATAAAATGTCAAAAGGGGACACTTTATTCATCTTTCTCCTCCTCCTTTGATTTGTGATATTCTTCGAACTTAGTTAGGATGACCTCCATCTCTGCTTTGTCCAACATTGGTGATCACACGAACACAGTAAATTGCATCTTCAATATTCACATATTTCTTTTTTCCGTCCTTCAGCATGGATGCAAGGACTTCAAAACTGACTTGGATCTCCAGTAACTTGTCGAATGCACTTAGTGAGAAATCTTGTCGCATACAGTGACCCATTAAGGAAAGAAACTTTTGTGTGATGGCATCACTGATAACGAGATTCTAATTTGTCAGCATATAGATAACAAGGAAGGTTAGCAATCCTGGCAAAAATGAGGTCAATCTCATCATCACCTTCCTTCCTTTCTTGATCTAGCTCCGCAATCATCAATCTTATTGTCTCTTTCTTGTGAGACAATAGTGACAAGATTTGGATATACTTTTCTCTTGTGGGAATCACTTTATTTTCAATGAGGACGGTTATTCTGAAGTCCTCCATTTTGCTCCAAAGGGTTATACTCTTCTCAATATTTTCAATTTCTTGAGATAATGAAGTCCTGATACTTTGCATGTGACTTTGGATTACTTCAAAATCAGCCAATAACACAATTGTTGAAGTTAGGAGATGAGACCCTTTTGATTTCAACCATGCAATCCATTAGTCCACCACTTGACCCTTGGCTCCCAGTTGTTCAACTTTCTTAAGAGCTTTCGTGTCCATTGAGGAACCTATGGGCTCAATCTCCTAGGAAGATTGTGTAACTTTAAGAAGAACATTGGCCAATTGCTTGCGCTTATGTTTTAATTCATTCTTCTCATCCTTCTCTTGATCAAACCTCTGTAACAAAGAGTTAAAATCCGTTTGAGAATCCAACTTAACACTTTCATGTGTCTCTAATCCCAGCTCTACACTTTGCATGGTATAGTCTTCAGGTTCTATATTATCTTTACTCTTATCTAACGACGGTACCATGACCTCAACATATTTCCTTTTAGTAGCCAGATCTACTAACACCTGAGAGACAATCTTCGGCTTGTTTGTTCCTTTGGGCTTTGGAGGAATGAATTGCTCAAAATCAAACTCATTGGGTGAAATTACTCGTTTCTTCCTCTTGGGTGCTACTACCTCCATCCAAGGTGGTAATTCTACATTGGTGGGTGGTGTAGTAGCTTCTTGCTGAATATCACTTGGTTTTTCAGGAGAAAACAGGCTTGAACTTGCAGCGGTTGTAGATGTTGTTATCGGTATCAATGTTGAAGTATCCAGTGATATGCTTGTTGATGTAGTAATAGTTGTTGATGGTGACACTTATTTAGTTACAGCCATAGAGGGGAGAGTGGAAGGTGCAGTGGAAATAATTTCAGTACTTACCAGAGGTGGCATTTCTGTTATGACTATCATAGAAGGTAAAGTCATCATCTGTTGTTCCGCAAATGCTTGCTCCATAGCTTCAAGAAAATCCAACATTGAAGATTCAATGGAGGTTGAAGGAATATCATCCAAACTGGAAAAAATGGATAATGTGAAAAATTGTTGAGCAGCTTCTGACTGTGACATGTCCAAATCTAACTCCTCATCATCAAATCCCTCATCCTCTTGATTTGATTCAGTTTCAATAGAATGAATAACAAGGGTATGTGCAGGATCATGGTGTGCCAAAACAGGCCCTTAAGTGGCAATGAAATTTCAGAAAATCAGAGTTATGCAACTTGACATGAAAATTTGAATAAGTTATTAACATTATTTTTAAAATATGTAACAAGAGAATATATAGAAAATTGAATGTAGTTTCTAAGCTACTAGTTGTTTTTTGGAAAAAAAAAAATCCTATTTGATGAAAATTTCAAATTTCAATGCAATGGTACTAAAATTTCAGGAAAAAAAGAAGAAGTAGACGTATGTCTGACCACCCTAATCACAATCAAATCATAATATTTTTTTATAATATAAGCATTAGACGCATGTCTGGATGTGACACATTTTTTTTAATATTTTATAAAGTAAATAATTATTTATGATTTTTTTACTACAGTTTTCAGAAATTCAGAAACTCCTACGTTTGACCACCTTAACTTGGTCAAAACCTTATGAAATTTAATTTTTTAAAATTTTTCTCTATAGTAGACGAAGCATAGGATGTGACGCATGTTTCGGATTCAAAAAATGTTATACCGTTTGAAAGTTATGAGTGTTTTTCAATCAGTATATCAATTAGGACTATTGTCAGAATTCAATTAGAAAATAAATAATAATTATTTATTAAAGTCAAAATAAGACAAGCCTTATATTGTTGGAAATCTGGGAATGTCCTTAAAAAACCCTTTTCATTTTATCAATTTTGGCTACAAAAAAAGTCGTCAGCCACCAATGTAAAGTTTGGAAAATCAAGGAATATTGAAAAACACGTTTTTTCAGTTGACTTTCCAAGCTTGTCACTTCCAAGCCAAATACCAAAGCATTCCCGAGCCAAAATTTGAAATTTGAAAATTTGACTACAAAAATCGGATATCTAATTTTAATATATAAATTTGTGGTCCCCAAAAATTTTCCCGTTGCCGCCTTTTATTTACTGAACTACCACATTAATGGCGATGGTAGAAATCCGATATTGGATTTTATTAGTCATATTTTAGAGAGAGAGAGAGAGAGAGAGGGGGGGAGGGAGAGAGAGATGAAGAGAGAGTGAGGGAGGGAGGGGAGGGAAGGTAGAGAGAGATAAAGAGATTAGCAGAGAGAGACAGAGACAGAGACAGACAGAGAGACAAAGGGAGAGAGATGGGGAGGGGGAAGGGAGAGAGAGAGAGAGAGATTAGGAGAGAGAGAGAGAGAAGGAGAGGGAGAGGGAGAGATAGATTAGGGGAGACAAAGAGATAGATTAGGGGAGAGAGAGAGAGATTAGGGAAGAGGGGGAGAGAGAAATTAAGACATCATAGGACATCATGAACCCTTATGACATTAAGACATCATGAACCCTTATGAGATTAGGGGAGAGAGAGAGATTAAGACATCATGAACCCTTATGACCTCTTAGAAAACCATATGACCCCTAATGACACCATATTGGGTTGCTCTGGGTCATATTGTGTCCTAAGGGGTCCTATGGTGTCCCAAGACACCATATGACCCCTATGGACACCATATGACCTGCTTTGGGTCATATTGTGTCCTAAGGGTTCATATTGTGTCCTAAGGGGTCCTATGGTGTCCCAAGACACCATATGACCCCTATGGACACCATATGACCCCTAACGACACCATAGGACCCCTTAAGACACCAAATCATGTCATTAGGGGTCATATTGTGTCTTACGACCCCTTAGGACACAATATGACCCATAACGACACAATTTGGTGTCTTAAGGGGTCATATGGTGTCCCAAGACACCATATGACCCCTATGGACACCATATCACCCCTAACGATATCATAGGACCCCTTAAGACACTAAATCATGTCATTACGAGTCATATAGTGTCCTAAGGGGTCGTAGGACACAATATGACCCCTAACAACATGATTTAGTGTCTTAAGGGGTCCTATGGTGTTGTTAGGGGTCATATGGTGTCCATAGGGGTCATATGGTGTCTTCGGACACCATAGGATCCCTTAGGACACAATATGACCCCTTATGACACAATATGACCCAAAGCAACCCAATATGGTGTCATTAGGGGTCATATGGTGTCCTAAGAGGTCATAAGGGTTCATGGGACACCATATGACCCCTTAGGACCCCATATGACCCCTAACGACATGATTTGGTGTTTTAAGGGGTCCTATGTTGTCCATAGGGGTCATATGGTGTCTTGGGACACCATACGACTAGTCATGACACCGTTATGGACACCATATGACCCCTAACAACACCATAGGACCCCTTAAGATACCAAATCATGTCGTTAGGGGTCATATGGTGTCCTCAGGGGTCGTAGGCCACAATATGACCCCTTAGGACACAATATGACCCAAAGTGACCCAATATGGTGTCATTAGGAGTCATATGGTGTCCTAAGAGGTCATAGGGGTTCATGGGGCACCATATGACCCCTTAGGACACCATATGACCCCTAACGACATGATTTTGTGTCTTAAGGGGTCCTATGGTGTCCCAAGACACTATATGACCCCTATGGACACCATATGATCCCTAACGACACCATAGGACCCCTTAAGACACCAAATCATGTCGTTAGGGGTCATATGGCCTCTCTCTCTCTCTCTCTCTCTCTCTCTCTCTCTCTAAAATATGACTAATAAAATCCGATATCCGATTTAATCAGATATCAAATTTTTTCCAGGTGGTAGTTTACTAAATAAATGGTGGCAACAAGAAAATTTTTGGGGACCACAAATTTTTGTACTAGAATCGGATATCCGATTTTAGTACAAAAAACCAAGAAGAAAAGGGTTTGTGGGCCATTTTGTAGATTCCAATGGCCCACAGTCTGCATATTTTGTTTCCTGTCAAGGATCACGGGTTTTCAGACAGTTAGAGACAAATTTGTGCTTTTGAGAGATTCTTAAAGTGAAAACTTACATTATCAATCACAAAGGAGCATGTGTGGAGGGAAATGGGGAGTAGTAGTCGTCGAAAGTCTAAACACAAAAGAAAACTTTCAAATGACCAAATTGAAGTGTATAGAGAAAGAGATAGAGAATGTCATAGGAGGAGAAGACAAGGTATGTTAAATATTGCTAATGTTACTTCAATTGAAGAGGAAATTGAATTTGAAAATGTGCCACAAGTTATTGAAAATGAAAATATAGATTTTGAAATTGAAAATATTGAAAATTTTGAAAATGTTGAAAGTGATAATGAAAATTCTCAACATGTGGAAAATTTTGACATAGGAGGTGAAAATGTGGAAAACTTTAACATTGAAGGTGGAATTTCTCAACCAAGTGAACCATATGTAACACCTAATTACTTTAGAAATGAAGACCCTGTCATGGATGAAAGACAAATTCCAAATCCAAGACCTTCAAGAACCCCAAAATGGTTATTTGAAATCGATGAGAACGTTATTGCGAATCTTGAAGGCAAGAGGTCAACAAGAACCGTTCGATTGTGGGCTACACAACTTTTCAACCAAAAATTTAGCAATAAGACATTGACCGAGCAATGCCAACTCTTTGTACAATTTCTAAAGATGATAAAGATGATACCATTGCTAAACAAATTGAAGATTCATATGAACAAGAAGATGGAGAGAAATTCTATTATTGCAAAACATATATTTGATGCTCTCAATTCTATTGGAAAGAATACCAAAGAAAGAGATAAGAGAGCTGCTCGAAGAGTGATTACAACCTCCTTAGTAAGCCATCAATTGAGGAAGGCTCGTCAAATTAGACAAACTTGTGTTGATTTTAACATAAACCATAAAACTTTGGATAGAGCACTTGCACGAAGACAAAGACCTGACGATTCACTTCAACAAAATACATGGGCATTTGGTGGGAGGCTTCCACGTGTTGATAGAAAGTTGATTGACAATGTGAAGGAAGAGATTCAACAATTTTGGCACTCTAATTCTAGAGTGCCACCCAATGTAAAGGACATTTTGAAATTAAGAATTGGCAACCGAGACCACACACTGCATCCCAAACATTTCTTGGAATCAAGCCAAACAATGTTGTACAAAATTTTTTGTGAATTACATTTAACTTTGCAAATATCACAAAGGGCCTTTGAATCTTTGAAACTATTTTATTGTGTTTTTCTTAAGATTCACAATACCTGTTGTTGCAAGTATCATGTGGAGTTTTCAATGTACCATGAACTTTTATGTCATATTCGTTCTATGATGCATACTAATGAGATGTTGCACGAGTGTGGTGCAATGTTATTTCTAAGATCATCAAGAGACTTGCATTTGCTATTTTTATGCCCTAGAGATGATGGTTGCTATTTCTATAGAAATGATCGTTTGAATGAGAAGTGCTCAGGATGTGGTGGGTTGTCAAAGTTTGTTTCATGTTTTCATGAGGGCAATGAACATGAGTTTGGAAATAATTATGTTGAGAAAAAAAGATACGAGACAGTGAAATATAATTTGAAGAGTGGAGGTGAAGGGTTTAGATGCGAATTAGTCTCAAGAGAAGTGAGTATTGCTGATTTATTTTGGATTTTAAGGAAAATCTTTTCTACAAGTATGCAAGGCACACCCATAGGTCTCAGTAGTTGGATCAATAGTTCAGGATGTGTAAGAACTCTTTCCCAATTGGCACTATTGTATCGGTGGTTGATTTTGCAGAGAACTATACATTGCAACCACAGAATGAGGTATAGTCTCAGTACTACAATTAAGTCTAGATTGCTATTTTTGTTCACATTACATATAGAAACGCTCCTAATAGTATAGAAGAGGACAGGAAGATAATTAGGGAGTATCATTTTTATATGAGTGATGATAGATCACACTCCTCCGAGTATGTGCAACATTCTTTCGAGAATTTTTTTGATTTCTTGCATGAGAAAGATATTGCAATTGATGGACACATAATATGGTTAGATAACTGCACGGGTCAATTCAAGAATGCCTATATGTTTTATTGGTTGAGTAGAATGTATCTGGAGAGGCGTATACCTCATATTTGGTGTTTTTTTTAGGCAGGGGATGGGAAGGGAGAGCATGATG
Organism: Cryptomeria japonica; assembly: GCF_030272615.1. Classification (NCBI taxonomy): domain Eukaryota; kingdom Viridiplantae; phylum Streptophyta; class Pinopsida; order Cupressales; family Cupressaceae; genus Cryptomeria; species Cryptomeria japonica. Next base: position 719,727,154 of record NC_081415.1, on the reverse strand, counting down.
GAGTAGGTGCATGTTTGAAGAGAGCTCTAGTTAAGGAGCAATTGAGGATTTCAGGTGTAAATTTCTGTGATGGGCGTTCTATTGTTGATTGGTGTAGTTTAGCATTGTCACATGGAGGTACTCTTGATTCAGTAGTGAGTAGATTCTTTTGGTTGGTTGAGGAGGGAACAGTGGGAGATAGATTGGATTGTCAAACAATAAAATATTCTTCAAAGATGCATTCATTTCTCAACTCAGATGCAAGTACATGGACCATTTGGACACAAGCGTTGGCTTGTTTTTGTCAGAGTTATGTTCAGTGTGATTAGGATCAATGCGAGTCAACTGAGTGGGTTGATATGTGGGTTCCCCACTATCTAACTCCTTTATCTCAAACAATATCCTTGTCAAACGATGACATACAAATTTCACTTGAGTATGATCGTCTATCAGATCTTGTACAGCCAGGACATGTTTTTGTAGTTGTTGCACCACAAGGGAATGAAGAGAGATTATAATATTGGTTGGCACGATGTGTACAAGGAAAACAAAAGCTAACACAACTAGTGACAGATGATGACGGGCTCACATATCCTACAGGTTCAGTTGTTGTTGTGGGAACTTGGTTGCGAACATACATGATTAGAAAGAATGGCATACCTGCATTTGAAGACTATGAGAGACACAAAACCATTATAATGTATTCACACCTTATTATAGCTACAAATGTCAAGTTGTTGAAGCATCAATCAAAACTGAAGACCAAAGAGCTATGGATAGTGACTACTGTTGATCATGAAGCAATACTGGATACTCTTAAACAAAGAGATGACCCTTCAGGCACACTTGAGTAGTAGGTCTTTAATGGTGCCTTATTTTTTTATCATGCATTTCATTTCGAACAATGATCATTAAACCTTAATGATCAAGTTTTTTATGTGTATATTAAGGATGTCTTGAAAATGTAGATCCATTGATGAATGTTTTTTTTTGGCAACACGGTTTTTGCATGCACATAGTGGGTACACGATATAATTGGAAGGGACGTATTTTTGCAACATGACTTATTATCATGCATTTGATGAGTTTTACAATTTTTGATGATATAATTATCACAAAACCTTTATGCTCATGCAGGCCTTTATTGATGATATACAATAGTACATCACATTATGACTTTTGATGATATACAGGGTCACGCTAGATCATTCGCTGTTGACAAGACCCTCTCTTGGTGATGGTACATATTCTTTTGTGCATTATTGAGATAAAATTTTGTGCATAAACATTAAGTCAAGTGAATGTATTGCTATTTCGAAATGACCATATCTACCATCGTCTTCAACCATGCAGAGAAATGCAGTGAGAAGGGCTTTAATCAACATGTGTCTTTCTTCAATGTTATGCTTGTATACTTTGCAAAGAAACTGGTAAGTTTTGTAATTATACAATCTTGTGCGTCTTAAAAATATTTGAATGATCTATTTATAATTTGCCAAACTAATTTGTATTAAGTGTTATAATTTGTTTCTTGTAACACATTCATTTCGTATAAAAAGGTTACTTATTTTGGTCTTCATTTATATGCAGGCATTGCTTTACGTAAGCTTTTCTCTTAGGACATGAGGATGTCTGATGTAGATGAAGTGGGATGTTGTATTTGTATATGGATGTGAATTGATGTAACATTATTATGATGATATACATCGTCCATGAGCAAATTGGTTTAGTTATATTGATGATGATGTCCATGTATCTGTACATGAGTACATTGGTGTAGTTGTATTGATAATGAAAAAAAAAAATCATGTTTGCATATCCCTTCATGGATCGAGTAGGGTATACGATGTCGGTAGGGTATGACCCCGAGCATTGGATTGAGTGGGGGGGAAAAATAGGATCATGTGTAGGGTAATAATGCTTAAATATACATGTCGGAGCAGACAATTCATTATCGCGAAGAGCAAAACGAGAAATCGGCCACGCGACAACATTCGATTGAGTGAGACTGATGATTTTTTCGCCAATCAAAAAATTGCTGGCCTAATAAAACCGTAGGGAAAATTGAAAAACCAAGACAGGATTTTGTAGGGACCCCTCTTTTGGCTCTGTAGGTTCAAACGGATCATTTGCAGGTGCCATGGATTCCAAGTTAGGGCCCATCAAAGTTTGACAATTTTGAGCACTTAGGGCGCACAAGGGACGACACCGATAGGGTATGACCCCGAGCGTTGGATTGAGTGGGAGCAAAAAAAAGGAGCATGCATAGGGTAATAATGCCTAAATAGACATGTCAGAGCCAATGGTTCATCATCGCGATGAGCAGAACGAGAAATCGGCCACGCGACAACATTCGATTGAGTGAGACTGACGATTTTTTTGCCAATAGAAAAATTGCTGCCCTAATAAAACCGTAGGGAAACATGCAAAACCAAGATAGGCTTTTGTAGGAACCCCTCTCATGGCCCCGTAGGTTCAAACGGATTGTTCGTACGTGCCACGGATTCCAAGTTAGGGCCCGTCAATGTTTGACAATTTTTAGCACTTAGGGCACTCAAGGGACGATGTCGGTAGGGTATGACCCCGAGCTTTGGATCGAGTGGGGGGGAAAAAAGGGAGCATGCGTAGGGTAATAATTCCTAACTAGGCATGTCAGAGCTGACGATTCATCATCGCGACGAGCAGAATGAGAAATCGACCACACGACAACATTCGATTGAGTGAGATTGACAATTTTTTGCCAATAGAAAAATTGCTACCCTAATGAAACTGTAGGGCAACTTGAAAAACCAAGATAGGCTTTTGTAGGGACCCCTCTTGTGGCCCCATAGGTTTAAATGGATCATTTGCAAGTGCCATGAATTCCTAGTTAGGGCCCGTCAAAATTTGACAATTTTGAGCATTTAGGGCGCTCAAGGGACGATGTCGATAGGGTATCACCTCGAGCGTTGGATCAAGTGGGGGGGGGGAATAGGAGCATGCATAGGGTAATAATGCCTACCTAGACATGTTGGAGCTGACGGTTCATCATCGTGATGAGCAGAACGAGAAATCGGCCACATGACAACATTTGATTGAGTGAGACTGACGATTTTTCACCAATAGATAAATTGTTGCCCTAATAAAACCGTAGGGTAACTTGAAAAATTGAGATAGGCTTTTCTAGGGACCCCTCTCATGGCCTCGTAGGTTCAAACGAATCATTTGCAGGTGCCACGGATTTCAAGTTAGGGTCCATCAAAGTTTGACAATTTTGAGCACTTAGGGCACTCAAGGGATGACGCTGGTAGGGTATGACCCCGAGCGTTGGATCGAGTGGGGGGGGGAAATAGGAGCATGCGTAGGGTAATAATGCCTAACTGGACATGTCAGAGCCGACGGTTCGTCATCGCGATGAGCAGAACGAGAAATTGGCCACGCGACAACATTTGATTGAGTGAGACTAACGATTTTTTCGCCAACAGAAAAATTGCTGCCCTAACAAAACCGTAGGGTAACTTGAAAAACCTAGATAGGCTTTTTTAGGGACCTCTCTCATGGCCCCGTAGGTTCAAATAGATCATTTGTAGGTGCCACGAATTTTGAGTTAGGGCCCATCAAAGTTTGACAATTTTGAGCACTTAGGATGCTCAAGGGACGACGTCAGTAGGGTATGACCCCGAGCGTTGGATCGAGTGGGGGGGGGAAATAGGAGCATGCATAGGGTAATAATGCCTAACTGGACATGTTGGAGCTAAGGGTTCATCATTGCAACGAGCAGAACGAGAAATCGGTCACACGATAACATTCAATTGAGTGAGACTGACAATTTTTTTGCCAACAGAAAAATTGCTGCCCTAATAAAACCGTAGGGAAACTTGAAAAAATGAGATAGGATTTTGTAGGGACCCCTCTCGTGGCCCTGTAGGTTCAAATGGATCATTTGCAGGTGCCACGGATTTCGAGTTAGGGCCCGTCAACGTTTGACAATTTTGAGCACTTAGGGCACTCAAGAGACGACGCCAGTAGGGTATGACCCCGAGGGTTGGATCGAGTGGGGGGCCAAAATAGGAGCATGCATAGGGTAATAATGTCTATCTGGACATGTCGAAGCCAACAGTTCATCATCGCGATGAGCAGAACGAGAAATTGGCCACGTGACAACATTCGATTGAGACTGACGATTTTTTCGCCAACCAAAAAATTGTTACCCTAATAAAACCCTTAGCATTCAACCGAGGTGGGGGCCAAAATAGGACCATGCATAGGGTAATAATGAATTGTATCAAGTATTGTTCATTAAATGAATTGTATTGTTCATTAAATGAATCGTATTGTATTGTTCATTATAAAAACAACACTTACGATGAAATGAAATGAATTGTATTATTCATTAAATAGCCATTATTAACCATTGTTAATTATTGGAATGAAGATTAAAGATTTCCATGATAAAACCACGCACAGATGAGCAACAATTTATATGATCGAATATCAACTTCTGTATATATAAAAATGTCAAATGCTTACAAATGTATGTCCATACACAAATATGGCATAAACGCCAACTAAAACAAAATGTATGTCTAAATACGTGAATGTATGTCCATATACAAAATATACATGCCAACTAGACATGTAAGCAACCCAAAACTATCTATAACATCCTAAGCTGCTAATGGATTATCAAAATCGATCCTCTTCACCGCACTACTCGGCTCTAAAGGATCCTGCACAAGAAAAACAAACCAAGATTAATATTAGTTATATTATATAATTCACATTTGAAAAGTTAACATAAAAATGAACTATAATTGAACTATTCATGTTTGCCTCATCTCCACATTTTCTCTTCAGCTTTGCAAGACTCTTGATGTATGTCTTCGGTAGAGGAGGTATGTTTTGAATATTTTGATACACAATCTACATATGTTCAGAAACATGACATTGATACAAGTTAGCATATAATTGTCACTGATAATAACAAATTATATCTACTAATCAAAAAATAAAATAAACACACATCTACTCAAGGCATCTCTTCTTCTTCTTCAGGTATACTGGGTGTAGTCATCAAGGATGTGAAGCCAAGAATTCTCTGTATATATACACAACAAGTATATGAAACTATCAATCTATGTCTAGACATGTATAATCACTATAAGTTATTTAAACTATTCATTCAATCATATTTGCATTCAATTACCTTTCCCTTGTCTCCAACTGCACTACCAGATCCTAAACCACACTGCCCTGCACTCGTGCTGCTTGTGCCCTATAAGAGTAAAATAAGATATACATGCAAGTTACTACATAATCTAATTAATACCAATATCAATAATGAGCATGTATGTACAATAAAATACAAATGACTAGGTGAAATAATATATGTACCGTCAAGCTATCAAGGCCAAATGAAATGGCCGACAAGGTGCCCTCCTGAATCTGTCTCAACTCATCCTCAGTCATCAACTGTTCAATATACCATGTAAATAAAAATTAGTACTTAATATTATCTAATTTATAAATATTTAATTAAAATATAACATGAAATGTGAAAATACAAATCTTACCACTACATCATCAATGTATGATGATGGTGCCTCCTCGCCTCTAGCATGTGAGGACTCCCCAGGGTATCCTCCAGTCTGTGTAATAACATCTGGTGCATCATTCATCTCATGCACCTCATAATCTGCACTGTCCACAAGAGGATCAACGGGTTGTCCAACTAGACCCAAGCATACATGCCCACACATGACACAACTATGGGGCACGCATATGTGTGGAGCTGAGGATGACATGTCAATGGCACCGGATGCACCACTACCATCAAGAGTAGGCTGAGCTACTGACGTGGCCTAAGAAACCAAAAGGCTACTCAAAGAGTGAATAGTCGATATGGTCTATGAAGCTGCCTCACAAATGATATCAGGATGATGCACTGCAGGTGGGGGATCAACAGGAGGAGGGGGGACATATGGGCCCTGGACTACTCTGACTACCCCAGGTCTATTTTGGGGCATACCTAAACCTACACCCTGGAAATATCGGATGTCAAAGTAGTTCACATGTTTGTTTAAAACAAACTTAGCATACAATTTTTTTATGAAATAGAAGGGGATATCAAGATTGTTGTTGGGTGGTTTGTTGAAAATCATCCACCAACGATTCCAAAAGTTTTTCACAATCCCATCATTTGTGCACCATTTAATAGAAAGTTTTGTTTTATTTAGATCTACGGGCTGACCCGTACAGGGATTGACAAACAATGAGGCGATTTCGGATTTGGATATCTTGAGATCCTTGATATCCTTATAAGACAAGCCATCTGCATGTTTTTCCCTCATAGAATCTTGCCACAAAAGGGTGACATTGTGCTCCTCAGTCATGGTTTCCATACTTTTTATGATCGACGTGAGAGGATCAAACATTGGGTTTAGACGAGGGATCCTACGATATACTTCTACAATCCCCCTCAATTCATTCAAATTTTGTGCAATCAAATCCTAAATTGAGGGGGGGTTTGGCAAATGAGGGTTTGGTTGTTGCAGTTGTGGTTGGTCAGGGTTTTCATTGTTATCCCCCATTTTTAACCTAATTGAATGTAAACAATTAAATTTTACAAATTTAAACAATTAGGTATTTGATTTTAAAAAACCTAGCTTTCATATGAAAAAACCATATTTTCAATGAAAAATCAAATAAACATTAACAAAAAATACAAAAAATGAATGAAAATGATTGAAAATGATAAAATTCTTACCTCTCAATCTATTTTTTAGCAATTTTTTTGCCAAAACAGCGAATATCGGGTGCACCGAATATCGGATTTTGATGAAATCGCACAGACCGTGAGTTAAAAATGACTCACGGGATGTCACTATCGAAATATAAAAGTCTTAGAAAATCGGTTAATCGGATATCCAATTTTTATACTTAAATTATTTTTAAATAACATATATAATATAATAATATATTATATAATATATTATTATATTATATAATATATTATTATATTATATATATTATAATATATAATATAATATAATATTATATATAATATAATATAATATATAATATAATATAATATATAATATAATATAATATAATATAATATTGTATTATATATAATATAATATAATATAATATTGTATTATATAATACGTTTTATATAATATGTTATTATATTATAATATAGTATAATATAATTATATATTATATAATATATTATTATATTACATAATATATATAATGTAATAATATATTATTACATTAAATATATTATATAATATAATAATATATTATATATTATATAATATGTAACATATAATATATTTTTTAAATTAAAATTACAAATAAAAATTAGATATCCGATTTGCATAGGTAATTACCAGGCCAAGGTGTACTGACACCCAAGCCAAGCAAAAAGTCAACAGAGATTTTCGTGTTTTTAGGCGAGTGAGGAAGGCTATTTTTTTCACATTGCCACTTTTGGCCCCCCCTGATCCTGCACTAACCCACAACCTCTGGATGGGTCCGCACCTGTGAGGTCGCAAGGACATTAATTTCACCATGATGTGTTGGCTCTTCATCCTGTGCTTCCTCTTGATGATGAATTTCACCTTTTTCCGTCTCATTTTCTTTCTCAGTCTCTCTAGCAGGTTGTTGTTCTGATACCTTTATGACTGTCTCCGGCGTTGTTGAAGACGATTCACCTTTTTTGGACCCTTTAATTGTGAACTTGATTTTGGGTCCTTTCCCCTTAGATTGTGTTACAGGGGCCGTGGATTATACTTGTGGATCTACTCTTCTCTTTGTTCTTGTTTCACCCGTAGTTGTCTTACCAACCGAGCTATCACTATTATCATCATCTTTGGAACTAGTAGGAAGTTGTTTCATTCTAAGATTATTTTTCAACAACCATGCATTGGTATTTGCCAAAATGGGGGAGATTCTTTAAGTGATAGACTTACTCTCCTTTTTTGACCATTGCATCGGTGGAAGTGGAGAGTCAGAAATCTTCTTTTCATAATAGACTAGGTCTATTATTTCATCAGTGTCCTCCATGGTCATTGGGATTTTTGCCAAATCCAGATTTTCAATCTGCTCTAGGGTAAGACAACCGAAATCCATTCTTCTTATGTCTTCTTCATCTTGGCAATCCGCTCACACATCCTCAAACCTAAAAACATGGGTGTAGTTTCTTTGAGCTTATTCTTCATGCCACGAAAAACAAAATTATTTGGTGCCTTGAATCTTCTCATAGTATTCCATTGCATCTCTTCCTCGATGTTCTTGGCCTTGGGGTTAGTTAAAACTAAGAACCTGCCAATAGATTCTGGGAACTTCAATCCGGTCTTATGTGCTTGTGATTGCTTTTCGTGCACATAGATCAGTTGCCGACATAACTCGATGAGGATGATCTTGTCAAAAGGATACCCTTGTGAAATAAAAGGTTCACCTGAGAAACATCCTATCCAGATGTAAGTGAATGTTGGAAACTGAAGAAAAACACATCCAAAATGAGGCACCCTGTTATATACAGCCTCTGATAATCTTTTCTTCTGCAGGCTTTTATCAAACATGCACTCCCACATAGCAAAGAAAGCATCGTTGACTCTTCTAAAATGACTACCTTGATTTTTTACTGTGAGTTGATCATATTATTCCCAGACAGGTACTAGCCTCCTATCACCTTTGGTAGATAAACTTGGATATTGCTTCATAGAAGCAATTGCATATACTAGGTAAGAGGTCATATAGAATTTCAATGTCACTTTGACCTCCTTCAGCTGCGCACAGAGTGCATCACTGATCTTCTCACCCTAATCAATCCTAGCAGCCCTTTTCTTGATTATATTTATGTAATAGCACATCCAGTTTTGGAAATAATGAGAGTCTTTCAAACCCCCCACTAGCGCCAACATGGTGACCATATCATTGTATTCCTCGTTGAAGTCACTTCTATGGAAATATTTAGGCCATCTGGAAGTAGTAGAGTTTCTAGTAGCAAAGAGGTACACTGTATTAATTACTTTCTTGCATTTTACCTCATTTTTCTCATAGTACTCCTGAGCATTTTCTTGAGAAATGTCACCCACTTCTTCGACTGAAGAACCTTTGAAAACATTGTTGAAGAAAACACTGTCCAAAGTCATGACCATATTTTGATCAGCATCCTTAACCTGTCTTGTATTTGGATCGAAGTGATCTTCCATTGCAACTACAAAATCCGGATCATGAGCTGCAACTAGGAAGGAAGTATATTTATGCAACTCAGATGTGATCAAGTTTGTTAGGCAGAAAGGAGCTTTCTCAACTCAATCAATAAACTCCTACATACTAACATGACCAATTTTTGTATCTTTTATCTCCTTGATGTTTGATTCTACTGAGCTCTCCCAGTACAAATTCAAATATTTATCATACTTGTACTTCATCTTCTTTGTTGATGCTTTACCCGGTGAAGATTCCAACTGACTCGAAGAAGGCTCTCATTTGTCATGAGGGGGTCTTGAGATTTGCAAATTACTGCATTCAACACTAAGGATTAGCTTCTTCAACAATTATCTTCATCACTAAAACCAAATTTTATCAACCGGATCAAAAAATGGGACTCAGAACAAGCTTGGGAGAAAAACTATTAAAACTAGCAGGTCGGGGAAAAAATTTCTACCTGCACCTTAGGAGTCAAAACTTGCACATCAGACTTTAAAGTCCAATGTGTAAGAATAAAACATCTTACTTGCATATGAGTCTTTGAAGTCCGATGTGTAAGTTGGGGGAAGTCATCGACACATCGGACTTTAAAGTCTGATGTGCAAGTTGAAAAAAGCCATTACCACATTGGACTTTATGTGCAAGGGAAGGAAAACCAATTGACATGTCGGGTTTTAAAACCCAACATGTCAATCTAACAAACTCTTGAACTCACATATTGGACTTTAAAGTCTGATATGTGAGGTTTAACCCTCTTGCTAACACGTCAGGTTTTAAAATGTCCCAACTTGTTAACAAGAGGGTATCTCCCGCATATCAGACTTTAAAGTCCTATATGTAGGAGATCTTCCTTCACTTGCATGTCGAGATTTGAAAGCCAACATGTAGATGAAGAAAGAGTGGGAGAGAAAAGATTGGGAGCAATCGGAATTCAAAAACCTAATGTGCTCCAATCTCTAAAATGAAAAAACCCAAAATAAAGGGAGCAACGAAAAAGAAGAAAAGAAGATACATTGCAAGAGGAAAAAATCGAAATGAAAAATAAAACGCCTACCTCAATCTACCACAATCGATGAAAATCCAATAAATCCGTGAGATAGGTGAGTGAAAATGGAGGAAAAAGGAGGAGGGGCACACGAGATTAACAAATGAAATGAATAATCAAAGCACAAAAATTAAATAAATAACCCAAAATTAGCAATTAACGCCCTCGTTAATTGTTAATTGTGCCATACATGTCGGACTGTAATGTCCGACATGCAAGACATTGCTATCAACCTACACATCAAACTTTAAAGTCTGATGTGCAGGGACAAAGACCCTACAGGTCGAACTTTAAAGTCCGATCTACAAGAGAAGGAACACAACTATGCACATCAAACTTTAAAGTCCGATGTGCAATTCCTTCAAAAAGAGAGAACCCTGCAGGTCGGACTTTAAAGTCAGACCTACAAGTAAAACTGCAAATCTAAAAGAACTTAAAAACAATAAAAATGAAAAGCGAAAAGCTAAATGAGCTAATCGACGGAGTCGATCAAGCTCTCCCGAAGGGCGTGAGGTATGAAACGGACCAGTTTCATAGGGTTGCCTCATGATTTAGGTCGCGTTGAAATCGAGGATAATACATATATACATCAAAAACACTAAAAATCTATAATATATAGAACAAAATTGTACCGGAGCCAGAGATACTTCTCCAATAGACCAAGGAGGGCTCACCATTGATGGAGTAGCTGTCGCTATTACCTGTACGAAAAATGATCAAAGATTAAATACAATTAATATAATGATAAGTATTGTAGGTTAAAAACAATTAATGTAATATATCAAACAAGTGTACCAGAGCCTGAGATGCTTCTCTAGTACACAGAGGAGGGCTTGTCATTGATGAAGCAACTATGGATAAATCCTGTATCAAAAAATGATAAGATTATAATTTATCACAATTTCACATGTACATGTGCATATAATCATCAAAACAAGAAAATAAAGTAGAGATACATACCTCTACTCTCTCTCGATCCTTAGGTGTATCATGTGCATTCAACATATCCACATAGATAAATGGGTGTTGTACATATAAAACAAACAAAAAACACTAATCAATCTACAAATCCCAACTAAGACAATTTCAGCCTTTTCAAACAATTGTACAACTAAAAATGTGTTCAATTACCTTCTTCCCACATTTTCGCATCCTCGAGTATTTCTTTTGTTGAGGACGAGGCCTAGACACGGGGGGGTACCCTAAAAAAATGAAATTAACGTAAGATATTAGTATAGATAATATTAAACATAATTTAACAAATCTAAAATAAAATGACTTTCATATTTCATCAAAATAATACATAAAATAAGGTGTACAAAATATGATACTGTATAGCCTTGTAGGCCAAAATCGATCGCCGAGAGCGTGACATCATCAATCTGGGACATTTGGACCCCTGACAACGCCTACAAACAAAAAATTGTCAAGAATTAAAGAGAGTTAGTATATCTTGTAATTTTTTTGAATTCAAAGTGTACTATTCTATTTTAACATGTTACAAAATTTATACCTTGACATTGAAGTTGTCGTTGTAGTAACCGTGGGAGGAATATCAGATACCATTGTTGCATCCTGATATGCATATTATTTGTATAAATTTAAATTGATCTATAAATGAAAATTCATTTACAATTAAAAATTTTAAGTGACGGATAAATAAAATGCTATGAATTCAAATCAACACACCTATGTCTATAGATGACTATTAAACAACATGTTGATCAACTCATCCGTCAGTGCCACATTCTCAATCTTACAGGTCTGACATCTACTCCCACAAATCATGCACAAATGGGATGTGGATCCATCTGCAGTGGCCTCGTCATCCATCCCTATGCATATCCCTGAGCAAATGGCACACATGTTGAATGGGCTCACTAGCGCCACCTACAGCAACTAATGGTTCATCATCTGGTATAAGAGAGTGTTCTAACTATGTCCCATGTTGGATGATTGCATCAGTCAATGTTGTAGCCGCCTGAAGAGTTTGTAGCTCCATCAACTCTTTCAGGTCTACTGGGATAGTCAAATGCGTCTTGGGTTTGGGTGCTAGGGGGTGATGACTCACCTAGGCTACTCGCCTATGGGCTCCAGGTCTATCTTGGGCAGAGCCGCCACCTCTACCATGGAACTCTCTCATGTCAAAATAATTAGGTAGCACATTGAGGAAAAAATCACAGTATACATTCCTCAAAAAATACAATGGCATCTCAAAATTATTACAAGGTGGTTCGTCAAAGACCATCCACCACCTTTGCCAAAAAAAATTCTTCATCTGCACATTGGTACACCAATGTATGGGAAACCTCTTTACATTAAGAGGTAATGACTAACTAGTTCTAGGATCAACAAAAAGGGCACATAATTGTTGTTTACTATTGTTTTTGTTTTTCACTCCCTCATATGATAACCCAATAGCATAAAATTGATGACACCTATCCCTATAGTTTCCCCATTTTGTAATTTGAGTGGAAATTGCAGTGGAACCACTAGCTAATGTTTTTAGGCTAGTGGCGATGGATTTATGATGCTCAAGCTCAGATGTTTTCAATTTATTAATCAGTCTATTTATTTTAACTGTGTTTTTCTCTAACTGATTAAGCAATTCCTCTTGTGTATCAGGTCTATGGTCAAAAGGAGGAGTTGGAGGTGTATTATGTGAGTTTTGTTTGGGGTTTTGAGGAGGTGCATCTTGTTGTTTTTGTTGTGGATTTTCAGAATCTAGTTTGTGTAACAAAAAATTAAAAAACCTAATCAAAATAAATGAATTTAAATTCAAAATGTAAAAAAATTGAGCAAATGCGAAAGAAAAACAAAAATCAAGCAAAACCAACCTTGATCCATGGTGTTTGGGAAAGAAAAGAGAGACCCCGTGCGCGATTTAGCAAGCAAAAATCCCAATTATCAACTCACGATCGTGTGAAAAGTAAAACACAATCGACCAAAATATATATCTATATATATATATATATATATTGACAAGTATCGTGTACACACTGTTTTAGGACTTAAAACCGCATACAAGGTGCTAAGTCCTAAAGAAGTGTGTACATGGTCATTTTTGTAAAGGAACCTCGTACGTGCTTTTGTCCCTTTAGGCTTGGGGATAATGAACCTTAGAGCGTATGGGGTGAATTGAATTTTTAGTACTGCGATCGCGGTGCCTGTTTTTTGAAGTTTTTTTAGGTGTGTGTCCACTTTATTGCACACCATCTTTGTGCACTTACCCTAATCAATGGGTGAAACTTTAAGTGTGTCATGCTCATACTTTGTGTGCGACCATGACCATAATCTTACAATATTTTCTTTAAAATTTACTATATGCTACTCGAATTCCTAGAGAAATCACAGCCATAATTAAATTTTTAGCATTTAAAGATAAGTCTATATATAATTCATCAACCATATGCATTAAATTGAATTGAGAAGCTAACGATTAATTTTACATTAACATTTTGATTAGATGTTATTAAACTAAATAAAGAAGATACTTGAAAATGCCACCAACTCACTACCTAACATTTATTTCCATACATTCACTAGTGAAAGAAATTTCACTATCCAACACTTGAAATATAATACAAAATGACTTATCACATTTAACTAGTCCTATCCACTCAAGTATTTGATAGATAATTCCCAATTGAACTAGCCTTAGACCAATAACATAAATCATTTTGAAAATAAAGGTTTATTTCATAATATTTAATGTTTATAAGCATTATTTTTGCATTAAACAAGGTGAGATAATTTATTAAAGGGATAAATTTAAAATTCAAATGGTCTCACTCTCGAAACATAAAAGCATAAAAGGTTATTAATTGATTTTCACTTAAGGTGAAGGGTCCTAATCTCGTGATCTCTCACCATGATCCAAATTAACATTAAGGTGAGGTTAGGTGAAGAAAATGTAACCCATAAAGATCCAATAAGTCATTTCTTTCTTTTCATTTCCCTATTCTTTATTTTCATTTTCTTTACAAGTAGAGGATCCCATGGAGAAGAAGGAAGAGTCAAGAGAAGAATGAGGTCTCATATATAGTATTGTTCCTCTTTGTGGTGTGAACCTTTTTTCAATTCTCTCCCAAGTTATTTTGCTATTACTTTACCTATTTAACATACATACATAAGTGTGACTAATACAACTTCTTGGTATGTTCATTATTGCTAGTAAGCAAACCAATTAAAAAATTGTGCAACCCTATTTTGATGCATGGTGGATATCATTAGCCATGTTGGTGAATTGCATGGATTGATCTATCATCTCTCTCTCGCTCCTTAAAAAATAATGTAGAAAAGTTTTTTTTTATTGGTAAGTAATTTGTATAAGTATTTTAAAATGTGTTTAATTGGGATATCATTAGCTCTTGTACATTAATGTATGAATTATATTTAATAATGTCACATTCATGACTATATCATCGACCTTAGAACTCTCTAAATTTAGCTTGAATATTTGATGAAAATTTGGATTTAAAATTATTTAACCTAATTAAGAATGAGATGTGATGTTTGGTGATTGAAATTAATTACAAGAGGCATCATATAATAGGTTTAGTTGGACAAGAGAGATGAAATTAAATTACAAAAGACGTCATATAATGAGTAAGTTTAGTTGAACAAGAGATAACAAATATTGTTGAACCTAGTTTTAGACCAATGAATTTATTGATGTGTTTTGTGTCTTTTGATGAGGATACTACTTATGAGTGGACAAGGAACTTCAAAGAGTTTTCAAGTATATGCGAATATGGATGAGGGTAACTCTAATTGACTAAAGGTGAACCTCATGTTAGTATAAGTCGTGAAGTATATGCATTCAATATATATTTGAATGGTAATATTCAATATTAAGAAAATGTTCAAAAATAAACTAGGTAGAATAGATAAATAATGAATTTAATTTTTATGACTTCATTTTCTTTAAGATCGATTCAAATTATTTTAATTAAATGTGCAGGAAATTAATTGTGTGAGTTGTCATCATTTATGAAATTCATCGAGTGAAATTAACTAACAATGTAATAATTTATGATTATCTAACTATGCATATATCTTGGACATATTATTATGTTCACTAATGTGTGTGTCAATGGGGAATGGGGAGAATCATCAAAAACCTATTAAGATATATCATTTATTGAGGTTCTAAGTTGTGATTGGGTGTCGTAGTGAATTAAAGTGATGTGGTTTTATTATATTTGTATTTTGAAATTTTGGGTCGAGTTTAGTTCTATTTTTGTTTGAAAATCATGTGCTAGGATAAGAGATTCCTTGAATTTTGTTAGAATTTAGGTACATTTTTTAATTGATTTAAAATGTGTTGTAAAGTATCATTTTTTCTTTATTTTGGTAGTTTTAAAGGCCTTAAGTATGTACCCAAAGGCTAGGCATATTTTGAACATATATTTTAACATTGAATATTTTTATGGACAAACAAAATGTAATTTTTATTTCATGCACAATGGAGAGCTTATAATAACAAATTTTTTGTATATTTGATTGACAATTGGCAATTTGTGTGTGTTTGTTGTATGCCTTATTTATAAATGCCTCCTGGCATATGTATATGCACATAATCTTTCTTTCTTTCTCATTTCTAATAGTTACTAGAGGAAGGGTACCAGTGTTGGACATAGTTCCAATAGTGGACACCTTTTCGTCAACCCAACCCTCCGTTAGTAGATTGTAAAGGAGCCCAAAAGATTGATAATGAAAAGTTCATTAATGAATATCACATGTACCAATAGTGGATAATTTTCAAGCTTTTATGCCCTTTATTAGCTCATTTGTGCACCGCTACTGGCCCATTTGTGCACCACTACTAGGACATCTGTGCACCACTATCGGGGCATTTGTCCATTACTACTGGATATTATGAGTTATCTACTATTGGCTCAAGATGTTTATGTATGGAACGACACTTTTAAATGACCACTTTTTGACCTTTCTGCATATAATGATTTCCACAACATGCATCGTTACTACCTAGAAGCAAGATCCTTAGTTAAAACCAGTTAAGTCGTATACGGAGACAATTAAAAAAAAATGAAATCCGAAGTACAGTTTGAAAGTTCTATGTACACGAAATTAACTATGTCCACTACTGATACGCTTCCCCTAATCCACTACTATGTTACGTGTGTTGACGTGAATTTTACATGTGTTGACTAATTCCATCAAAACTAAGTAGAATTGGCTATTTTACGTGTGTTGAATAATTCTGCGTTCTCTATTTTACGTGTGTTCAATAATTCTGCTTTCTCTATTTTACGTGAGTTGATATTTTCTCACTCAGATTATCTCATTTCTCAGCCTATTTTAGGTGTGCTGAATAATTCTACTTTGCGTCTGTTGAATTGCTAAATCGAACGCGTTTTGGGACGAAAATCCTGCCTTCTTTATTTTAAATAGATGAGATTTTCTCACTCTACAAATAGAGATTATCTTTGTGTAAGAATTAGTAGTAGTGCAGCTATGGATTTTACAGAATTTGATGCCTGGATATCACGTGAACTAAGATCATTCTTAGGTAGGTGCGCAACCAGACAAGGGGCATTTGATTTTTCTACATTCATGTTTTGGGGTTTATTATCACCTCTTCCAGCTCCCTACGACTTGAGGGAACCTGAATCGTCTGGAGTCCTACGATTTTGCTTCTTACAATCTTTACTAGGCATTGATGGAGGCATAATTGATCCGCCCGAATACAAGCACCTATTCAACTCTCTAATAACTGCTATGCATTCTTCCTTTCTTTCCTACTCCAAAGAGTTTAAACTTAATCCAGGGATTCCTTCTTCCTGCTCCAAAATCCTTGCTCAAGCACAGCAAAAAGCTCGCATACTCCTTGGACCTTCCGAAATGCATGGTTTCATGCATCACTGGGCTTCTCGATTCACCACAGAATCACTACTATTCTCGGGGAAGCATTCATCCATGTTGAGAGTTTCATACAACTCAAACATTGGGGGATTCTTGAAGATTACGTCCTATTCTCCACTGGTTTCCATGGAGACCACGAACGGATCTTCTATGGTTGAAGAACGTCTACATCGAGCTTTGAGTTACCACCTATTGCACTGCATCTTTCAATTTGGACATGTTGTCAATGTTTATCCACATTGGATTGAAGTTTGCCTGCAAATAGATAATGTGAGATGCGATGTGTGTCCATTGCACCGGTTAATGGAGATCACAGGTTCTGTTCTAAATGAACGACATTTTCCTTCCAAAATCTGTTTGACAATTGGCCCTAAGAATGGACATGGCGTCCATTCTGTTTCCTTGACTCGATCATCGCAGAATCCCATCACAGAGATTGGTAAAGGGAACACGTACGAGGCCACATTCGAGGCACCCAAGAATGTGGGGCTCAAGGCTACCACTACAACTACATCTACAGTGAAGATCAACAATTGGGGTTTTGAGCAGTTAGTCGTCAATGATAGCGATGCAAAGATAGATTGGACTCTGTATGATAGCACCACTGCAAAGGCGGTATTTAACAATGGGCCTCCAAAATTTTCAGTGTTGGGCCCCAAAACATGGTCCATTGATAGGTATTCCAAGGCTTGCAGAGCTTTCACTCAAGGAGGAGGGGTGGTGTTTGCCAAGAATGATTATGGAGATCCCGTAACATGGAGGCTCAATAAGGATTTGGAGGGACAGACATTGAAATGGATTGTCCAAGGTTCCGTCTGGTTAACCTATTGGCCAAACACACACCGCACTCGATGTTCGGAGACTAAACGCCATGATTTTTATCAGGAATTCGATCTTACATTGGCATAGTCTTCTTCTGCATTCACATCCATTTGAATATTTAATGTAAACCATTCACCACCAAATCAAGGGTTCATCGACTTTCTAATTATGCTGAGAAGCATCTACAATGGCATACAAATATCTGTAAATAAAAATTGATTTTGGATAAATTTTTATGCTGAGAGGCATCTACAATAGCATACAAATATCTGTAAACAAAAATTGATTTTGAATAAATTTGGCGTGTAGATGACAGGTAAATGCATGCATGTTTTAGTTTTTCTATAAGTATTATTTTATTACTCTGAATAAAATAGAATCATTGCCACTTGTCTCTAAGTATATGAAACTGTTACATCTTTAATGAGAGTGAAAGAGTGCAGCATTATTCAGCTCCATGTGCTTCTTGACAACTAATAAACATGGAAGACAATTATGTGATATCTCTCGACATTATTTTACATATATATTTTTTAGAATATAGGTATACTATATATTACACATCATCCATGGTCATAATAATAAAATCTACATTATTTATATCTATTAATGACTGAATTATCCAAATCACAAATAAAGAACTATACCTAAATTAATACCCAATAAAACTTGTCATACCTTAATCTAATTGAAGACTATTATAATGTAAATAAATATTTATTTATTAAATAGAAATATGTTTGTATACTAAATCTCACATAAGATTCCTTGAGAGTCGCCTACTTATACTATTTTAGTGGATACAGACTTACATGATAAATTTTGTGTCCACCAATGCAATCTCATATCTATGTGAAAGCATCTACTTTTCAAGAATCTTATTATTGTAGGAGGAGTCTATACAAATATAATGGAATTTCTAGAGACATTCATCCATGCATATAAAATCTATATTCCTTCCCATGAGGCTGGTAGATGCCCTCCTCGACTATACCACAAGTGAGCAATGAACTGAAGAATGGATGTCTCATATAAGGGCAAACGATAGAGGAATTGGTCAAGTGTTCAATTACATACACTAAAAAGGGATGCCCAAGATATCATTGTCTAGAGGTTAATGCAAAATTTAGATGGATGAAGGAAAGTTGATCTCAAACAAAAATTTCTAAAAGAAGCTTATGTCATCTACTTGACCCCTACCCAAATATCTAAATCAAAACTTTATAGTTCATTAACAATCTTTTTTATTATCTTAGCATTAAAAGTGGTTGTGTGTTCTAAACTTATCACTAGTTCATCTATGCAAGGACCTTACACTCACTACTCGTGTGCGATGAACAAGCTATAATTAAGTTAAAACTTCATGATTGTTTTGGAAAGTTTATCTCAATTAAAGATAGGGAAATCCAGTATGAGAGACAAGTGTATTGTGTAGAAAATCAAGCCAAAAGCTCATATTTATAAGTGTGATGGGCAGAGCATAGTTATATTATGAAGTTCAAGACTTGTAGAGTCGAATGGTGAGATTGATGACCAAGCATTGTGAAAACAATGAAATGGATATGCAGTTCTTCAGATGTACCATTGTATAAATTATGATGGGTGTTTCTGAGGAGAATCATTAGGAGCTTACCGGAATTCTTGTCGAGAAACTTTACAACTCTCTTGTGGAGAGTGATACTTTAGCCTAGGGTCCTGATCCGAAGGGCAAATTTTTGGTTGCATCAGGAAACCTAGATATGGATAGAAAATTGTATAGTAGAGTGGGTATTGCTTGGTGGAAATAGGTTTGGAACAAATTCTCATGGCCTTAGTACAGTTGTTTTCTCTGGTAGGTAGCTCATAATAAATGTTTAGCCGAGGGATAATCTGAGTAAACATGGATTTCAGTGGCCTTCGATACGTGTCTTGTGTAAAAACAATGTAGAATTTTTTTCGCATATGTTCTTTCAGTGCCCCTATTCAAGGGAGATTTGGTATTTCTAGTGAGAGATTTGGAACCTCGCTTGTGTTCATGTCACCTCTCTGGTGGTTTTTTGGGACAATATGGGTAGACCTCCTACTCAGACACATTTTCTTTAGATTGATTGGGCTATTGGCCCCTCTTTCATTAATTGGAATCTTTGGCTCAAGAAGAATTGAAGAATATTTTAGGAGGAGGCTTTGGAAAGTGTCCTTTTGTGGCATAATATTGTTGGTAAACTTGAAGAAACTATTGGTGGTAAGTGTGATCTATCAGTTCTAGTGGATGTCGTCGACATGGTTTGAATAAAGAAACTAAATCTCTTTGATAATGGCTTGAACTCTTTTGGTGGCAGGAGATCGAGGAAGAACTCTTTTTCGTGGCAGGAGATCGAGGAAGAACTCTTTCCGTGGCAAGAGATCGAGGAAGAACTCTTTTCATGGCAGGATATTGAGGAAGACAAAGAAAAAATTTTAAAGGGAGGGGAGATGGATCCCTCCCCCTGAGGAAAATCTGAAAGTTAACACGGATGGATCCTTTAGGGGAAATCGAGGTCTTGCTAAAATCAGTGGTTTTAGTAGAAGTAGTGACAGTAGGGTTGTGTTCTTTTCTTTTGCTTTTAAGGGGGTTCATTCTAATAACCTCATGAAGTTCGTGGCTATTCTCCATGAAATTGAAAAATTATATTCCCTTGGTTGGAGAAGGATTGCCTATGATTCTGAATCACATATTGTGATTGATATGTTGAATACTCATCATCTAGAGGATGTTAATTGGCAATTAGCCATGGTGGCTTGGCAGATTCTGAATTTATGCTCATCCTTGGAGTATATCTCTTTTAGTCATATGCCTCGTGAATGAAATAAATTTGTAGACTATTTTTCCAAAGGGGCTATGAAGAACCCTACGGGGGTTGAAATGTTGAGGATCGGGAGCTCCTATCTCTAGAATATTATGGCATTTTGGATAGGTTAATTGAAGATGACAAGGAGAGGTAGTAGCTTTTGAGGAGGTTCCTCGGGACCTTTTCCCTTTGGGTTGTTTGGATCTTTGTGTGGGATTTTTGCCCTTGCTTTGTACTCTTGGTTTTTTTCTGAATAATTTTTTTCCCCTCTTTTTCCAAAAAAATTGAGAGTCTGTTCTATTAAAAAAATATGCATTCTAGCACAACCAATGATAAGAAAAGTTTAGTTAATCAATTGATTAAATGAATACGCACTCAACCTAAGAAGTCCATGATGACTCAATCATTGCAAGCTAAGAGCCCAATTTGGACTTCACATTCCAAAATTCTCCCACTTGAAGTCAAATTTCAAACTCTGAATAATTCCTCTACTGAAAAAACCATTTCCAATTGTACCTATCATCACATAATCTGTAGACTAAGAGAAGTTTTGCACCAAATAAACTTCTCTCTACTAATAGGTTTCGTCATAATATTTCTGGGGTATACATCAGTGTGAATCTTGGCTAAAGAGATTTGTCCTCCTTCCACCACTTCACGAACAAAGTGATATTGAATATCAATATGCTTTGTTCTAGAATGGTATGTTGAGTTTCGTGCTAAGTGTAAAGCACTTTAACTATCACAATGCAGTACCATGTTATCTTGATTCACTTGTAATTCACCCAAAAGTCTATGAAGCCAGATTGCCTCCTTGATAGCATGTGTTGCTGCCATATATTCTGCCTCAGTATTAAACAATGTCGCCACTATCTGCAACTTTGACACCCAACTAACAACACCTCCAACTAAAGAAAAAACATAACCTGTTGTAGACTTTCTCTTATCCCTGTCTCCACCAAAATCTGCATCCACATATCCATTAACTTGAATACTACTCCCACTGTAACAGATAGCAGCATCTGAAGTGCCTCTCAAATATCTGAGAATCCCCTTCACAGTTGTTCAATGATCCGTGCCTGGATTCACCATGTACCTACTAACAACTCCCACTTCTTGTGCAATGTCTGGTCTGGTGCACACCATGGCAAACATAAGACTTCCTATTTCTGATGAGTACGATACATGAGACATATGTGTCTTCTCTGCTTTTGTGCTAGGGCACTGTTCCGAAGACAACTTAATATGAATGGAAAATGGAGTGCTAATCGGTTGTGCATTCTGCATATTGAAGCACTGCAGAACCTTCTCCATATAAGTTTTCTATGACAACCATAATTTCTTGTTTTTTTATCTCTATGTGTCCTCATTCCAAGACTCTGATTTGCACTGCCTAAGTCCTTCATCTCAAACTCCCTAGCAAGCTGAGTTTTCAAATGGATGATTTTATACATGTTGCGACTTGCTACCAACATATCATCAACATACACTAGTAGAATAATAAA
This sequence comes from Cryptomeria japonica, assembly GCF_030272615.1. NCBI lineage: Eukaryota > Viridiplantae > Streptophyta > Pinopsida > Cupressales > Cupressaceae > Cryptomeria > Cryptomeria japonica. Next base: position 719,704,907 of record NC_081415.1, on the reverse strand, counting down.
ACTATCATCATCATACCTTCGAACATAGGCACAATGATCAACCTCACATCTACTAAAACCCAAACTCAACATGAAGGAATCAAACCACTTGTACCAACACCATGGCGCTTGTTTCAAACCATACAATGATTTTCTCAGCCTACAAACAAGATTCTCTTTGCCTCTTTCCTCAAAACCTTTTGGCTACTGCATATAAATCTCCTCAGAGAGATTGCCATGCAGCAAGGTTGTTTTAACATCTAACTCCAAATCAAGACTAGCAACAAGAGATAAAACAACTTTGACTATACTCAACCGTACAACAGGAGAAAAAATTTCATCAAAATCAATACCAAATTTTTGTTCATATCCTTTGGCCACCAACTGAGCTTTATATCTCTCCAAATTATCATTTAACTACTCCACACTTATTTCCATGTGTTCACAAATGAAAGAAATTTCACTATCCAACACTTGAAATATAATACAAAATGACGACATATTGAACTAATCCTATCTACTCAAGTATTCAATAGATAATTCCCAATTGAACTAGCCTTAGACTAGTAACATAAATCATATTGAAAATAAAAGTTTATCCCATAATATTTAATGTTTATAAGCATTATTTTTGCATTAAATAAGGTGAGATAATTTATTAAGGTGAAGGGTCCTAACCTCGTGATCTCTCACCATGATCCAAATTAACATTAACGTGAGGTTAGGTGAAGAAAATGTAACCCATAAAGATTCAATAAGTGTTTTCTTTCTTATCATTTCCCTATTCTTTATTTTCAATTTCTCTACAAGTAGAGGATCCCATGGAGAAGAAGGAAGAGTCAAGAGAAGAATGAGTTCTCATATATAGTATTGTTCCTCTTTATGGTATCAACCTTTATTTAATTCTCTTTCAAATTATTTTACTATTACTTTCCCTATTTAACAGATCATATATGCAAGTGTGACTAATACAACTTCTTGGTATGTTCATTATTGCTAGTAAGCAAACCAATTAAAAAATTGTGCAACCCATTTTTTTTATATGGTGGATATCATTAGTCATGTTGGTGAATCACATGGGTCGCTCTGACATTTCTATCTCGCTCCTAAGATGTTTTATATTGGCAAGTAATTTGTATAAGTATTTTAAAAATATATTTATTTGGGATATCATTAGCTCTTGTACCGTAATGTATTGATTATATTTAAATGATGTCAAATTTAGGTGACTACATCATAGACCTTATAACTCTCTAAATTTAGCTTGAATATTTGATGTAAATTTGGATTTAAAATTATCTAACCTAATTAAGAATGAGATGTAATATTTGGTGATTAAAATTAATCACAAGTGGTATCATATAATAAGTTTACTTGAACAATCTGAGATATGAAAGTAATTACAAGTGGTATCAAATAATGAGTAAGTTCAGTTGAACAAGAGATAAGAAATGTTGTGGAAGATGTGTTTTTTGTCTTTTGACGAGGATATTACTTATGAGTGGACAAGGAACTTCAAGGAGTTTTCAAGTATATGCGAATATGGATGAAGGTAACTCTAATTGACTAAAGGTGAACCTCATGTGAATGAAGTGGTGAAGTATATGCATTCAATATCTATTTTAATGGTAATCTTCAATATTAAGAAAATGGTCAAATAAAGATTAGGTAGAATAGATAAATAATGAATTTAGTTTGTATGACTTCATTTTCTTAAAGATCGATTCAAATTGTTTTAATTAAATGTGCAAGACATTAATTATGTGAATTGTCATCACAATGTGATAATTTATGATTATCTAACTATGCATATATATTGGACATATTATTATGTTGACTAATGTGCACAAAATTTGTGTCAATGGAGAAAGGGGAGAATCATCAAAAACCTATAAAGATACTTCATTTATTGAGGTTCTAAGTTGTGATTGGGTGTCCTAGTGAGTTAAAGTGATGTGGTTTTATTATATGTAATTTGTATTTTGAAATTGAGTCGAGTTTAGTTCTATTTTTGTTTGAAAATTATGTTCTAGGATAAGAGATTCCTTGAATTTTGTTAGAATTTGGATACATGTTTTGATTGGTTTAAGATGTATTGCATAGTATCAAATTTGCTCTATTTTGATTTTTAAAGGCATTAAGTATGTAACCAAGGGCTAGGCATAATTTTGAACATATCTTTTAACATTGAGGTTTTTTATGGACAAACAAAATATATTTCTAGTTTCATGCACAATAAAGAGCTTATAATAACAAATCTGTTGTATATTTGATTGGCAATTTGTGTGTGTTTGTGAAAGAAGAAAAATAACAGAAAAATAATTTGGGAGAGGATTTTTTTAAAATTACAACACAAAGAGGACCAATACTATATAAGAGAACTCATTCTTCTCTTGATTCTTTCTTCTTCTCATGGGATCCTCTACCAATAAATTAAAAGAAAATAAAGAAGAGAGAAATGAAAAGAAAGAAATAGTTTATTGGATCATTTGGATTTTTCTATTGAATGTTCAATCTTTTTGGAAACACTAAACTCTTTTTAAATTGGTTTAACTTAATCTAACCTCACTTTAATGTTAATTTGGATCATGGTGAGCGACCATAAGGTTAGGACACTTTGTCTTAAATTATAACTTCAAAAAAAAATTATCCTTTATCCTTTTAGATTTCAAAAATAAGACCTTTTAAATTTAAACTTTGTCCCTTTAATAAAATGTATCACCTTCTTTAATAACAAGCACAGGACTAACCCCTCTAGCTCGATTCTCCACTTTGGGCTCCTGCTGCTCATCTATGAGCATTGCAAAACCCTCGCTCTGCAAGAAAATAAGTGGATTTTTGCTTCCCCAGGTAAAAGGAGGATGGAAGAGGGAGATACTAGCAAGGAGAAGGCGTCATCCAACAAGAAAAGGAAAAGCGCCCCCGGGCTGGAAATTGAGGACATTGTCAAGGAAAGTAGTGGTATGGAGACGGACGACACTAACGGTGAAGACAGCTGGAAAGAAGAGGAGCTGGGCAACGAGGAAGAAAGTGGAGATTCCGAGCCTGGTCAAGATAGCCCTATTCTAAGTGATCACCTTGATAAGGACAACAGCCATCTGATGGAGGAGACAGCTCCCAAGGATAATGAGGAAACCGAAGTTAATTCTGAGAAGGAAACAAACAAAGGCTCTAAGAAGAACCTAACTGAGGAAAGGGACAGCAAGGACAAGGAAAGTGCTGGTGAGGTGCTTATCCTGGATAATCTCAAGAAGCTCTCAGAGGCCAGAATGAATTTCGACAAACGGACTTACGAAACCCTGAAAAATCTGGAGAAGAAAGGGATAAATTCGGATAAAAAGAGGGAGGATGAAAACAGAGAGCATATTAATTGGAAGCAAGAAATGGAGAACAAGGTAAAATCGTTGGAAGAGGGAAAAGAAGCGATGAAAAATCTGATGGGATTTATCCCAAATATCCTCTCTGTTGTCACCAAAAACCTGGAAGACATTGCCAAGGTCTTTGATCATACTCCTAAACTGGTTGTGGATCTTGACCTGGAGGAGGAGACCATCCAGACTGGAAGTGGCGGTGATGCTACCCCGGCGAGCAGAACTGCAAAGAGAACCAGGGCCAGTATCAAGAAAGTTGTGGCTACTGCGGCCAAGGACCCTCCCAATTTCAAAGACAACATCAAAGAGCTGCAAGATATTAGCAGCACCCTAGCTAAAGCCTAGGATAAAATCTGATTCCTGGATGGCCTACTGGCTTTTCGGGGCTTTTGTGGGTTTTTTTTGATTTTCCGCTGGTTTTTTTCCTTTTAGTTTTGATCCTCTTTGTTTCTCGTGGCTTTGTTGTTTAAGTCTTGCTTGTAAAGGGTTTCGGGGTCCCTTCAAAACCTATTTTTTATTAATCAAAAAGTTTGCTTGCAAACATTAAATATTATGGAATAAACCTTATTTTCAAATGATTGATGTTGTTGTTCTAAGACTAGTTGAATTGGGAATTATCAAAATACTTAAGCAAATAGGAATTAGCGAGCCGGTTGTGTTTTCAAATATCTTCCTTATTTAGTTTAATAATGTTTGAAGAAGATATTAATGTAGGATTAATCAATTAGCTTTTTCGATTTAATTTGAATACATATGATTAATGAATTATATTAACGCTTATCTTTTAAATACTACAAACTTAGTTTTGACTAGGTGATCTCTAAGAGTTTGCATAACATTTAGAATATTTTTTAAAAAAAATTGTAAAGTTGTATTCTAAGGGAGAGGACCCAGTAGTTGTGCACCCTAACTTCACGCTCCTCAAAATCCTACCTAATTTCAAATCACTCCCAATTTTTTATAGTAGCTTACTTGGCAAGTCCCCTACTTATAACTATGGTTTCAATGCCACATTATCAAATATGATGCCACATCAACATGCTTTTTGCAAAGGTGTCCAAAACAGCCCAAAAAAAGGTGAGTTCAATAGTTGTGCAAAAGAGGTCCCCATACTTGTACAACTAATATGGCATCACATGATTGGTTTCTTTTAATAACAAAGAGTATATTTCATTCAATTATTAGTATTCATCGTAGCAATAACAACTTTAAAGTCACAACTATTGGTGCAATCTTGTCAAAAATATTGGACATTAAATCAACAAATATGGGTATCAAATCGACGAGTATTAAATCAACTACTACTATCACAACAATTGGAACGCCTTCAACTATTGTGTCCTCTCCTCTAGATTACATGTAAAATGTGGGTATGACAACACAATTAATGCAAAAGACTTGTTTTTCTTTAGGTTCTTTGTTGTTGTATTTCATCTCTTAGTTATTGTTCCATGCCTTGTTGGATGCTCTTGCTCTTGTATTCTATATATTTTAGTCAAGAAAACCCCTTATTTTTCTTTAAAAACATTCAAAATAATCAAATATCAGAATAACTTCAATTCAAGCTTCTTCTCCTCTTTAAGAAGAAACTTTATAAATCCAAAAATATCCTTTTACATTTAGAAAATGTTTCTTTTTAGCACAAGAATATATATATATAAAGAAAGGAATAACTGTTGTAAAGGCCAATACTTTATGTCAACCGTCTAACCTCATATATATATACACACGGTCATTTTGATTGTGAATGTTGCAGAGTTTTGAGAGTTGACATAAATATATTCTCAGCAGGAAAGAGTCTTCACAATTTTTAGCAAATTCATTTTTTGACACATTGGCCTTTTTCCTTTGATTTCGCTGCACACAGTAAATAATCCCTATCTATTTGTAAAGTATTAATTATCAGTTGTCTTCACAACTGTTCCTCTATGATGTTGAAGTTCACGGTCACTTCCCTTAATGCATCATTGATAAATTTTGAAAGCAATTTCATCCTTTCATCCCTACTTGTAGACTGAATAACAAAGTCAATGTCACGTACTATTTTTATTTATATTTAATTACAATTATTAAATTAGGAAAATTATTTATATTTTATGATATATGGATGAAATGGAAATAGAATTGAAGTAGAAATTTAAATGCGAATGAATGATCTAAATTTTTTTATTGTGAAAAATTTGGGATTGTCAATGCTAATGAACAATCGAGTGCAAGTGAATGCAAGAACAGGTGAACGTGTATGAAGACGAGAATTTGGTTCAGGTAAAGTTGTTTTAGCTTTTTGAATTCGGTATGGAGATGTAATCTCACACACCACATTAGAATTCATAAATTGCATCTTGTCAAGATGGATGATTTAAATGACTTTAATTGGAGCGTTTGTATAAATTTAAATGATGAATTTCGTATTGATTGATCATAACCGATGTTATTGATTTAAAGAAAGAATGATTCAAACGCTTTTAAATGATTATACTTAATTTTGATGATTGTTTTATATGCATTGTATGTGCAAATGATCTATATATTTCTATATGAGAAAAAAATGGAATACTATGCTTATATTCCTTCATTTTGGAGTTTAATTATTGACATATATAAATTATATAAGTCAATAATTGTTAACAGCAGTAGATTCCGCAGTTTGACTCGCACAGCCCGAGTTGGGGGGTAAAGAGATATTTCACACGACAAGCATAAGTTGATTGGATTTCTCAGAAAGAGATATCATTCGCAGGCTCTATTGCTCAGAACAGGACATCGAATGCAGGCAGGGAAAAAGAAGAAAACAGAAGGAAAAGTTTAGAATGGGAAACAAATTTTGGCGACAGATCCTACTGTTTCATCGAATCACCAAATAGAGTTAGGAATCGATATGTTCCATTTTTTATTAGAATTTTAAAAAGTTTCTTGCAGAATAAAGACCTCTGTTGAAATCATATTTTCTTCATCTTCTTTGGATACCTATTTTATATGTAAAAACTCTTTCAAATATTGGACTTCTTCTGTTGATATGAAAATCTCTTTTGGTTGAATAAAGAAACTCTGTCATGCTGAGTTTGTATCACACTGTGTTATTGTTTTATATATATATGTACATATATATAGATATATATATATGCGCGTATATATATATATATATATAATGAATAGTCACTGCGTGATTAAATGAAATATACATATATGCATATTAATATATATATATATATATATATATATATATATATATATGTATATATACATATATACATATTAATATACATGTATATATATATATATATACATGTATATTAATATGTATATATATATATATATATATATATATATATATATATATATATATATATATATATATATATATATGTGTTGATATGTATGTATATACATATATATACACATATATATGTAGATACATACATATATACATATATATGTGTGTATATATACATACACATATATATAGATTGTAGAAAATCATGAATCTGAAACAAGTATTTTTCAGATTTACATATGCAGATGAAAAACATTTCCAAAATACACATTTTTTCAACTTTTCTTGTTCAATTTATCTCTGCTAGATATATGATCTCAGTATGATTGTCTTCATTATACATGTTGATATTCACAGTGATAAATCACTCAACAACATATATATATATATATATATATATATATATATATATATATATATATATATATATATATATATATATATATATATATATATATATATAATGGATTTCTTTATATGTCGTTCATGTATTTTCATATTTCAAACTGAGAAGAGACAACTTCTGAAAACGTAGTAAACATTAGATTATCTTTTGAATACCTGTAGCAAACATGAGAAACAGAAAACATTAGATTACATATAAAATATATACGTATGAGCCTTATCAATGAAAATAGATTGTTGTTATTAATTTCCAATGGAAAAACAGAAACATAGAAGATGAATGAAAAAACTATGAGTTTTTGCATGCTAAACAAATACTTAGAACACATTAGGAAATATAGATTTAAAAAAATATGTGCTCATATCTTCATTTTTTTGTATTCTGTTTATATGCAAATATGTGCATACATGTGTTAACCTTCTTATTTTTAAAACTTACCTTATTATGTTGAAAATGAAAAGATTGTTTACTTCAAAATTGTATTTGGTTTATATTGAATGAAAAGGAAATTGGAATGCTAGATGAATGATTATGCTAGTCATGTGTATGTGGGAAAAGTTTATCTTCAAGGATGGGTGCCGAATATGGGGTTATAGAGAGTATAGTTTGTTTTTCTAAACTATTTTTATTGCTATGCTTGGCATTATACTTAGCCGAGTAACTTATTGACCATTGGAATAGATGGATTTCTTTATGACTCTCTACCATATCCTTGTATTGATCTTGCTTGTTTCTTAAATGAATTAGAATAATAGAAAATGCATATGTCATTCTAGACATGCACCAAGATTTCATCTTGCATATCAAATTCTTCTTGCTAAGCAATTCATGCAGGATCGAGTATTCTTGTTTGAATGAGAATTTCAAGGAAGTGTATGCTTCAAAGTTGGGTCGAAAAAGTAGTTGAATCTTGTTTTCGTCTTCATTCGAAGGATTGAACTAAAGATAGCTTATGGATTGACGATCAATGGACGCATCTCATCTCTTTATTGTGTATTATCTTGTAATTATATATTTTAGCTTGAGGCAATTGAATGCCTATGTTTTGTTATGTATATGTTGATATTATTTCGGGATTGCTCGTAGGCGCCATTTTAATCAAGTGGCAGTGTTCTTCTTTGCCTTTGGCCTTTTTCCTGTTCGCCAGCGTGTGAGCCAAGTGGCATCTCAACATTTCCTCTAGGTGCTCGCATTTTTTCGTTCAAAGTAGGGAGAACGCAAAGTTGTTGCGTCGCTGGTTTTTTGTAACATGGTACGTTTCTCGGTCCACCATTCATCATGCGAGGATAAGGACACTCGGTGCCTCCGCGCTGCCCAATTTGGTTATGTTTCTGTGCTCATTTTCAGATGTCCCCAGAGCTGCCGCATGTCTTTCATAGTGGCTTGTGAACTAGGATGTCATGTGCATCATGGTTTTCTTGTTGGGTAGGTATGGAGATCACCATGACGTGGTAGAGATAGCAACTTTGAAGGTGGTTTTGTTGGGTAGTGTCTCGCTGGGTGCCACACCAGGTTTTCTTGTCAGGAGCGGTTGCTAGGATGTTGTTGTTGCCGTTGGTTGTTAGTTAGGAGCTACGAGCTCTATTTATGCTTTCTTTTCCTTGCTTAGAGGGGTTCAGACTTTCAAAGAGTTTTTTTAGACTTTGGCTCATTTGAAGAAGTCTTTATGTTGATTTAATTTGGTGAATGATAGATAGATCAGATTGTGCCTATGGCCTTTGTGATGGGTTTTTTTGAAGCTTAATATATTGACTTTTGTGTTGTTTTCAAGTTCAATAACTTCTATGATATTTGTTGTGAGACTTCACGGATTAAACTATGTTTTGAGACTTGGTATCTGTTGAATGAATAGTTAATATCATTTTATGTTGAATGAGTGTTATGTTGCATTATTCTCTTGAATGGTTCTGAGCATGTAGATTGTTTAATGGGCTTTAAAACCAGATATTTCTAGGTTTTAAATGTTGTTAATGCTTTTCCAAAATGTTCTGGTGCATCGCCTAAATAGTGTAGACCATTTTTCTTTAAGTTTCCTCCTTCCTCTTTTCTCCCCAATTGTATGAAGAGTCGACTTCTTAAACCTGGGGGTCATTCAGTGGGTTTTGCGCAATAGGTCCCCCATCACTGAATTTCCCATAAGGTTGTTCACATTTAAGGTAAAATTAAGAGTCAACAGTTCTTTTTTTGGCACGCCCGGTGGGACCCAAATTTTAAATAAGCCTAAGCTAGTTTATGAGTCACGGGCCCGTTACCAGGAGTCAAACAACTTTAAATCCAAGTTTACTCCTTCCACCCCTGGTAAACGTTCATTCGGTTGCAGCCTCTTCTTCCCAGAGCCCACTTATCTTCCCTGCAATCGTTCCTACAATAATGGCACAGATTCCTCCTAGAAATTTTGTGACTTGGAATAACAGAATCCCTCTCATCCCTCCCACTCCACCTGTAGTGTGGGCGTTGATTCCCTCCTCCGCGCTAAAGGTCATCCCTAAATTCACCGGAGAATGTCACAAGACCCCAGAGGAACACCTACAAGATATAGCCAATGTCTGCATCGTCTGTGGTATCACCGAGCAAAATATAGCTTTGAGATTGCTCGTGGAATCTTTTAAAGGGAGAGCGCTAGATTGGTATAGATCCTTGGGTCCAAATACTATAGCTAACTAGGATTAGCTGGGCGACCACTTCTTTCAGAGATTCTCTGACAAGGTCGATAGGTCATCCTTGATGCACCAATTGATTGTGATAAAGAGAGCCCCTCAAGAAGTAGTGGCGGAATTCAATTTAAGGTTCCAGAGGACCTGGCAAAGAATATCATCGTTCGCCCACCCTCCTGCGGATATGGCATTCGTCTTTTATCTGAAGGCCTTCAACTTCGATATATCAGTGATGATTCAATCTCTAGGAGGTAATACCCTCCCGCAAGTGTTTGAATTAGCAATCCAAACAGAAAATAATATGATCGATGTCAGGAAGATTGTGCCATGACCACTCATGTCGGTCTTTCCCGAGCTATCAAGTCAGGCCCCTGAAACAACTGTTCCCAGCACATCTGCTCCTCAATATATGTACATGTACCACGGACCCCAGCAAATGGATTCGCCTCCACAATTGTCTTTGGCCACGAAGGTCAGCGATATGAAAATTTTTATTGAGAACTTTCTCGAACGAGATTGTCAATCTGAAAAGGTCTCAAATCCCACCTGCTAGACCCCCTTTTCAACAAAATTTCCAAGGGAATAGACCCGCATATTAGCAAAACCAGTATGCAAACAACCGAACTTCCCCAAGTCAGCCAAATAGCCAGATAGTTCCGGTACCCAATACATTCCAGATCATTTATCCTAACATCGGTAAAGAGTTGATAGTGGGACAAAATAATTTAGTGGATGATACCAATTCTTGGTGTTTTCCATGTAACAATGCCCACACTCCAAGAAATTGTCCAAGAGGCAATCTGCAATAAAAAATTGCACAACAACGGAACCTAGGCGTGGTACCAGATGATTCGGTTTATGCATCCCCTGGCATGGATAATGCATCTCTCATTGCCTAGATGCAAGGTATGTCAATGCAACAAGAAGTGGAGATAGCTCCGGACCACGCACTATTCTCTTAGATGGAGAATGAAGATTTTGTGCTCACAAATGGTGCAGCCACATCAAACTCGGGGGCTCCTCAAGTGCAATCAGATTACAATCTCTTCTTGAAAAGGTGCTTCATGGGGGAGAATATAAGCACGCAAGGGAAATTGGCTATAGATAAAGCTCCTGAACAACCCTCAGTTGCTATCACATACCCAAGAAAGGAGTCTATCCCTTATAAGCCAAGAGAGACAAAGGCGATGGTGTCGTCATTATTGGACGTGTTAGAACAACTGAAGAAAGCCCCAGCCAACATCTCTGTATGGGATCTCCTTAGTATCCCAGAGCAAAATAATTGGCTGAAAGAAGCTCTATCCAAGGTGGGGAAAACTTCAGGCAAAAATGTCACTAAAGCTCCACAGATCAGCGAAGAAAGGTTTCAGCCCTCCGCAGAGAGATCGTTCTCACCAACCATGTTGACGAATCAAGCCATACCTCCTAAATCCCAAATGGAAGGTAAGCCTAAACCAAATCCTTTTTTTTTTACCCTCATAGTTGGGGATAAGGTTTTGCATAATTCTATGATAGATTCTAGTGCTAGCACCACCGTCATGCCTAAGCAAATCGCTGAGGTTTTGAATATCAAATATGAGCCTTTAAATAGGGGTGTTATGAAGCTAGATGGGAATAAGGTCCAGACCATGGGTCTTATCAAAAACCTTTCACTGACGTTGTTTGCATGTCCTACTATCACCGTGCCTCAATAAGTGGTAGTTATTGACATCCCGCCTATTTTTGGCCTCTACCTTTCTCGAGACTTCAATGCCAAAATAGGAGGTTACATATCCTTAGATTGGATCCACCTTATCTTTTGAACCCAACATGGTGCCAAACTCAAAATCCTTTGAGAACCCTTTCACGCTGAACATGTAGTGGATCAAGCTATGCTCAATTTTGAACCAACTCATACCTCCATCTCCAACGAAGAAAAGAAAACCATAGAGATTCTCGAGGATGAAGAAGTAACTGGGGATATTCCACCAGATCAGGAGATATTTCTCAATGAATTCATAGATTTTGATCCATACTCCAACTACCATGCCACAGGTCTTGGTACTTACTTCATTTTTGACGAAAATCAAGTCATTCCAAAACTTACCAAAGAACCATTGACCAAAGAAGAGTTGTCTTCTGCAATCTGGACCCTACACTTTGATGGTGCGAGATGTAAAGTAGGTTCAGGGGCTAGGATTTACTTTACTTAACCTTCAGGTCAATGGATCCTAAAGTCTTTTCGTCTAGAATTTGCCTACTCTAACAATGAAGCAAAATATAAAGGACTGATCCAAGGCTTAAGCTTGGCAGAGAAGATGGGTACAAAGCAATTGAAAGTTCTGGGCGATTCTGAGTTGATTGTGCACCAGGTTCGAGGAATCTCTAGTGCCAAACATGTCCATAAGAGATCCTATCGCCATAGGACATGGGATCTAATCGAAAGCTTTGATGCTTTCAACATCCAGAGCATTCCTCGAAAGACAAATGCTTTCGTTGATCAGATGGCTACGATTGGATCATAATTTGACCCTGTTGTGGACCTGCTTGCCAACCCCCAGGTGGTCTGTATGATCGTTCGACCAGCTATTCTTGATAATGACACCCACAGGCAAGTTTTTGAAAGCAATGAATAGATCGCCTTGTTCATTCAAAACTCAAGGGATTTTGCAGAACAACTACAACCTAAGGTAAAAGAATCTTATGGAGATCAGATCATTCAACTGAAATCCAACAACCTCCCTAATGGATTAATCACCCTAGAAAATTTGTTCAACCATGATGATCCCAAAAATGACAGGCAAAAACTTACGACTGATAAAGGGGACTACGCCGAAATGTTGGTAGGATGTGGGAGAATACTCAAGATCGAAAAGGAAGTTCCTTCAGAAGACCAAAAGAGATTGCCCAATATTGCGATGAGTATGTAGGTGTACTAACATTGTCCTCTAAAGATTTAAAAGGGTATTATCCTAGAATCATTCAGCACACCATTGAGCTTATTGATGGGGCCAAGTTGGTCCAATAGAAGTAGAGACCTATCAATCCAAAATCAAGTTCCTTTTGGCCCAGTAATTGAAAAAGTTGATTGAATCAAAAATCATATATCCCATCAAGCACAGTACATGGGTATCTAATTTGGTGCCATTCAGGAAAAAGAATAGGGATATCCAACTTTGTGTGGATTTTTGAGACCTGAACCAAGCGTTTCTAAAAGACCATTATCCTTTGCCACCAATGGAACAGTTGTTAAGCATGGTATCAGGGTCAGAGATGTTTTCAATGTTAGATGGTTTCTCAGGTTATAACCAAGTATTGGTGAAGCCAGAAGATCAACATAAGACAACCTTCACGACTAAATGGGAAACATTCGCTTATCAAAAAATGTCGTTTGGGTTGTTGAATGTTGATGCAACTTTTCAAAGAGCTAAGGATCTGGCCTTCAAGGAGCTTATTAACAAAATCATCCACATATATTTGGATGACTTGACCATGTTTTCAAAACACAAAGAAGATCATTTCAATCATCTTGAGCTAGTGTTCCAAAAGTGTATGGAGTTTGGCATCTCTTTGAACCCAAAGAAATGTATTTTTGGGGTCCCGCAAGGAAAATTACTAGGGCACGTAGTGTCAAAGGAAAGAGCCTATATCGATCCTGATCGAGTGAAGGCAATAAAGGAGCTTCCTCTTCCTGTCAATAGAAGGCGTCCAGACTTTCTTAGGTAAGGTTAACTTCGTTAGCCGCTTTATTTCAGTCTTTGTAGGTATGGTGAGGCCTATCACTCTAATGCTTAAGAAGGAAACGCATTTTAAATGGACTCCTGAAGCTAAAGAGGCTTTCGAGAAAATCAAGGATGCCATATGTTCAACCCCCGTGCTATCCAACCCTGATATGTCTAAGGATTTTATAATATATGTTTTCTCTAGCTATTATAGCATTGTTGTGGTCCTAACCCAGAAAGACATAGACAAAAGGGGTGAGCACCCTGTTGAGCCTATATAATGGCTCTATTTTGATAGATTTTTGTTATAATACTCTTGCCTAGGTCTTGTGATTAGATGAGATTTGGATCAGGATACTCTCCTAGTTCATACCTTTTAAGTGTTTCTGAAACTTATTTGACTTATACTTAAGGTTGTCATATAATGGTTTTTTTAAATGATTTATCTATGCAAGTATCTCAAATCAATCTTAAGTATGGTTTAAATTATATCATGTTAGCATTAGTATATACACATGTTTTTTGTGCACATTAATATCATGATGCAAGGTCGGCAAAGGAGAATGAAAGACTAAGTGGTGGTTTAAAGAAGCACCAAGTATATAGTCGCAATGTAGACCCAGTCAAAGGAAAGCAGTAATAAGGGACATCAAAGCCACTTGACCGGTTCTTCAGCAAAATAATTTATGGAACATTTATAACTGTTCTTAGTGGATCTTAGATCTAGGAAGCATGTCATGCTATATTTTCTCAGTTGCAGGACAGATGTTGTTTTGTTTTCCTGCACTTACTTCTTCTTCTTTTGTTTAATGAATCCTATTCGCCTATTCCATAGGAATGTGGTCGATCAGTTAGGAATCTGTTATAAGCTTCATTTTAAATAAAATGGTCTCTCTCTCTTCTCGAGGATACTAGAGAATGACCATCATATTTGTAACACTCAGTCTTCTGATATTTTATGTATTTTCATAGTCAAAATGGAATAAAGAGATCAATGTGATTTTAAAAGCTTAACAATTGTAATCTAAAAGTTCTAGATATGCTCACTCAAGGGGGCCCACTTGGTGAGTAATCCTTTGTGTTTTTCAGTTAGTTTCCATTCTTCGGTAGTAGTTGTTTCAGCAATTGTTTGTTCCTGCAACCACTAGAAATAGTTCCTGTGTTTGTTCCTATAGCCACAGTGGCAGAACTTAGTTCCTATCCGCTTTCCAGAATGTTATTATTTAGTAGTAATTGTTTGAGTGATTTCTAGTTGTGAGTTCATTAAAATTTTGCATGTTTACTGCAAAGAATTTCCTTTTTTGCAGTAATATAGAATGGTTGTGATATGAACTTGGTGCACATATAGTGCTGGCCCATTTTAAGTTTACGTCCCTAGTCGATAAGTAAATGAGCATTTTCTATAGGAAAGTTGCCTATTCAAATATATCCTTTCTTTGAATTGTGTTTTATTACCTAGCTGTCATTCCAGTTGTGAGGACCAATATTTTTGACGTCGTTGTCAGGGATGGTGCCAAACTAAGAACCTGTTGTAACCATTAGTTTTAAGTTTTTAGTTATATTTTTGATTTTCTTCATTAATCTACATGCATAGGAGGATAAGAGATGCATTAGGAAGATTTCTTCCCTCACATTCCACTCAAGATATAAGATCAGATCAAGCACCTGAAGTAAACCCTTTTGCAGAAACTTATGTGCGAAATAGAGGAGTTTTTAATATGTCAAAAGGAGACCTAGACTTCCTAAATAAACCCCCTGAGAAAAACATTTTACCTTTAGTCCTTTATCAGGGACCAATGGCAGCAAATCCTCCACCTCCGCTTGTAAACCCAACCTTTGATTTTCCCCTTCCTAACCAACATGATAATGCAAATTTGAAGAATATACTAACTTCTTCTCTTCCAAAATTTCATGGTTTGGCAACAGAAGATCCGGATACTCTTTTGTTTGAATTCGACATCCTTTGTAGAAGTTATGATTATACCACTGGCACCCATAAACTCAAGGTATTCCTTGCTACTTTGAAAGAAGTTGCCCTGAGATGGTTTATGAGTCAAGGAAGAGATGTAATCACTACCTGGGAGGAGATGAAGACAAACTTCTTGGATAAGTAAAAAGACTATTGCAAGGGAATGGACCAACATGGTGATGATATCTTCAGGATGACACAAAAAAAAGATGAAAGCCTGGAAGATTATTTGGAGAGGTTTATGTTTAGTGTCAGAAAATCCAAGCATAGCACTCTGAGTGAAGATTCCATCAAGTTGACATTTCTAAGGGGAAGCAATAAAGATTGTTTTGACTCCTTAGACCTCATGGGAGGAGGATATATTACTCAAGTTCACTGGGATGACATCAGACAAATCTATCAAAAGTACTCCAGAGCTGCAGCCAAGAGGGGATGACACTATAGGCTTGGTTCTTCAATTAAAAAGTCATCTACAATAGCTTCAAGGATAGAAATAACTCATTTGTTAAAGGATTTTAAGGAGGATATTATCAATAATATGGCTACTCAATTGGATACACTTCAGGCAAGAAAGAAGCATGAGGAGGCATAGGCTATGCTTGCTGAATTTTGTCCTCACTGTCGAGAAAAGGACTATAAATGTAAACTGCTAGCTAAGATTGATAGCCAGCAGACTTCCCCAGATTTCAAACCTGTCTATGGAGACAATGAACAACTCTTTTATGTTGCACAACGAAGGCCTTGGCCTCCAATACAAGGTATGCCACGAGATCCATTATCATTTTCTAATCCTTATATGAACTTCAATGCACAGAACAATCAGTCGCAACCTCCATACTCCCAAAATTTTGGAAATTACGCTCCTCGGTCTTGGAATAACTCTCAAAACCCTTGGCCTAATTATCAGAGTCTTTCCTCTCAATGGCAACAACCACAAGGGAATTGGTCACTTCTCCAAGGTAACTGGAAACAGTCACCGCAATGGAGGGGAGGACATAAATGGGCGAACCAATCATCAGGTTTCTTGCAGCCACAACAACAGTCCCAACAGCCGGCTTTAATGCCACCAACTCCTAATGCTACTCCACCCAAGCCAAACCAATTGCCAACACAGCTTGTGCCAAATCCAAATAACAAACCCCAGCAACAACAACAAGTTTTTTCAACTGATCCTAATAACTATCCTGCATATTCTCTCTATATAAGTGATATTCACTTACGGTCAAGAACAACGCTGCCTACTCCATCTCATCCAGTCATAATGGAATTTCCATCTGCAGAGATTTCTCAGGACACTAGACCTAATCAACCTGGAAACCCTCAACAGACTCCAGACACACATGTAAGAACTCCCTCGTTTCCTCAAAGATTGCAGGTAGAAGTGTCTAGGCAGTAGGATGATATAGCTTTTGATCTTATTGATCAGTTAAAACATATATGTGTAAAGATTCCATTGTTTCAAGTTATTAAGGACATTCCCATATATGGAAAATCTATTAAGGAAGCATGTTTGAAGAAACCTGGGAGAAAGAAAAAGGACCCAAAAACAGTGCATGTAGTAGGACAACTGGTTGATATTATGTTAAAAAAAATTGTTGTCCCTAAATATTCTGACCCAGGTAGCCCTATTGTGAAGGTAGTTATTAATGGAACTCAAATTAAAAATTCTTTGATAGACTTAGAAGCAGCCATAAATGTGATGACTAAAGATGCCATGTAGCAACTCAACATTACTAGTCTTAGATCAACCCAACAGTCCTGCATTTGTTGATAGCTCTATTGTCCAGCCTAAAGGGATGGTTGAAGATATTGTTGTCACGTTAGATTCTTGGGAATACCTGGCTGATTTTATAATACTCTCTCCTAAGGAAACATTGGGGGGATATTTAATCATTTTGGGAATACCTTGGCTTGCTACAATTGATGCTTACATAGGTTGCAGATCAGGGGACATGACCATTTCAGACGGTATTACTACTAAAACTCTTGCACTCTATTCTCCAGCACAACCACAACTTGATCAAGAACAAGTAGTATGGCCAGATATAGGAGAAGAAGCAGAGGAAATTAATTATGTTCAACAACTAATGATGTTAACAAGGGAACCATTCATATCACTTCAAGAGGATGATATGGTACTCTCTAACATCATAAGAAATCATTATGGAACAGCTCAATAGTCCACAGGTATACCAGCAAGTCCTTTGCATACTCTTCGTATGTTTGCAAGCTCTTTAGATTCTCTTGCAGCCACAGACATATTTCATACATTACTACCACAAGAGATTCAAACCTCTTGTCTATCTGAAATATCTAATTTTGAGCCAGTTACTCAAATAGAGGTTGTCACAGGAAGAAATTTGAATCTCAATAGTCAATTAGTAGCAGATCAAAGATTGTCATTAATATAATTACTCAAAGTTAAACAACAATCCTTCACATGGGATTATCATGACATGAAGGGATTAAATCCTACATTGTGTACCCATGGGATTTGTATTAGAGAAGATTTTAAACCAATTAGATAGCCTCAACGAAGGATTAATCCTACCCTAAGGGAAATAGTTAAAGAGGAACTACAAAAGTTGCTTAATGCATGATTCATTTACCCTATTTCAGACAGTCAATGGGTTTCCCCCTAGTTATAGTTCCAAAGAAAGGAGGGAAATGGAGATTTTGTGTGGACTATAGGGAGCTCAACATTGCTACCAAAGAGGATCACTTCCCACTTCCATTCATAGATCAAGTGTTAGATTCTCTGGTAGGTAAGCAATACTTTTCATTCTTGGATGGGTTTAGTGGTTATAATCAGATAAGAATAGCTCCGGAAGTTCAGAAAAAGACCACCTTTACCTGCCCCTGGGGCACATATGCCTATTCAGTTCTCCCTTTTGGTTTATGTAATGCTCCTACAACCTTTCAAAGAGTTGTCCTTAGTATATTTTCAGATATATCTCATGATTGTATGGAAATTTACATGGATGATTTTACTGCTTATGGGGCCACCTTTAAGGAAGCATTACAAAATCTGGCCAAAGTGTTGCAGCGGTGTGAGGATCACAATTTATCCCTAAATAGTGAAAAATGTTTTATGATGATGCAAGAAGGTATAGTGTTGGGGCATCGTATTTCTCATTCAGGTATTTAAGTAAATCCAACCAAAATTGAGGTAATAATTGCTCTTCCTGCCCCTACAAAACAAAAGGATGTAAGAAGTTTTTTAGGCCATCCAGGGTACTACAAGAGATTTATCAAGGACATTAGTAAAATAGCAAGACCTTTGTATTCTCTATTAACAAAAGATGTTGAGTTTGAATGGACAGCTACATGTGAAGAGGCATTTTCTAAACTAAAAGGAGCCTTAACTCAGGCCCTTGTGCTTGAAGGACCTGATTGGCCTCTTCCTTTTCACATTCATACAGATGCATCCGATTTTGCAATAGGAGCAGTTTTGGAAAATGCAATTTATTATATCAGTAAAAATTTGCAAGGACCAGAGCTGAATTATACTGTCACTGAAAAGGAAATTTTAGTTGTCATCTATGCCCTCAATAATTTTAGGCACTACATAACAGGTTATCAAATCTTTGTGCATATTGATCATGCAACCATCAGGTACCTCATGAACAAAAGTTCCATTACAGGTAGATTGACAAGATGGTTGTTGTTAATGCAAGAATTTGGCATTACTATCATAGATAAACCAAGTAAAGCAAATGTGGTGGCAGATTTTTCGTCTAGAATTCAAACACCAGATAATCCTGAAGCCATTGATGATTCTTTTCCAGATGAGCATTTATTTTCAATTAATTTGAACAGTCCATGGTATGTTGATATAGCTAACTACTTAGCAGCTAACTACTTAGCAGCTAACAAGATACCTCCTCATTTGTCACCAAAAGAAAAAATATTGCTAGTAGAAAAGAGTTTCAACTTCTCATGGATAGCAGATTGCTTATTTTATATAGGACCAGATCAAGTTATGAGGTGTTTTGTTAGAGAAGATGAGACATATGATATACTTCACGCTTGTCATGATGAGCCTTGTGGAGGTCACTTTGCTGCCAAAAGAATAGCTCTCAAGATATTAACTATAAGATATTATTGGCCAACCTTTCACAAGGATGTAGTCAAATATACTAGAAAATGTGACAAATGCCAGAGAATGGGAAGACCAACTCGGTCTGATGAAATGCCTTTACACCCCCAGGTGGTTGTTACACCATTTGACAAATGGGGCTTAGACTTTGTTGGGCCAATTGATCCATCATCAAATGGTCGGTCATACATTCTTGTTTTTACCGACTATGTCACAAACTGAGTAGAGGTCAAAGCATTCAAGCATGCTAGGGATAATAAGGTAGCGGAATTTTTATATGAAGAGATCTTCACTCGGTATGGAGTTACTAGAGAAATTGTAACAGATCAAGGGGCACAATTCACTTCCACTTTGATTACCACCCTGGTTAATGAATACAATGTAAGGCACAAAAAATCCACTCTCTATCATCCTCAGGCTAATGGACAAGCAAAGATCACTAATAGGGACCTTGAATCAATATTGACCAAAACAGTAGCTCTTAACCGCAAGGATTGGTCTAGCAGGTTATTTGAAGCAATATGGGCTTATAGAACCACTTGGAAAACCACAACGGGGTTTACACCCTTTGAAATGGTATATGGGACAAAAGCAATGATGCCTATGGAATTTGAGCATAAAACCTTGAGAATGGCCATTGCCTTGGATATGACTCCTTTTGTAGCACAAGAGGAAAGACTCCCGCAACTTAATGTCTTAGATAAGATAAGAAAGCCAGCCCTGCAGCACATCGAATCAGTTCAAAATCAGCGCATGAAGTCGCATGATCGCTATATCAAAGATAAATCATTCAAGCCAGGTGATTGGGCCCTTCTTTATTATTCAAGGTATAAAGATAACTTGGGAAAATTATAGACATGATGGCTAGGACCTTATGAGATAGTTGAAACATTCTCTAATGGTGTCGTCCGATTATCCATAATTTATCCTGTCAAATTTAAACAGTTAGTCAATGGTCATCATTTGCGCCTGTACCACAAGCCTCTTAGCAAGGGGGAATTTCTACAACAGTTCTCCACAGCTGAAAATGCCAAGATTCGTGTAGCAATTGGCGACGGCTTTGTCGTTACCTCTCCATCCTAAATCTTTGTTGCATGCTCATAATAAATACTTCCATATCTACAGGAAGTACATTTTTGTGCAATAAATATTTCATTTGATATTCACTCATTTCTTTCCACTCACTTCATCTATTTCCGCCTTGTTTTCCATGCATGACGGCTCAATGTCTTCAACTGCAGTCATTATCGCGTGATGTCACATACACTCGTGTGTATTTATTTTTGTTGCATGTATATAATTAAACCATATTAGCTATCATTATGATATTTTGCATAGTGTCCTTTTTCAGTCCTCCTCCGCATGTGTGGACACCTATTAAACCTTAGTCTGGGGGGGGGGAAGTACGCTAATCATTAGTCTAGCAGATAATTCTTATGTCATCCCAGATTGCATTTTAATTTTTTAAATTTTTAGTTTGAGGTGATATTTTGTATTCTGTACTTCTGTCTCCCTAGAGTTATTTTAGATTGCAGTTGGGTTCCAACCAAGTAAGAGTGCATTGAGTATATTTTAGTTGCAGAAATTGGACAAATTTACTCCATTAGAGAATAGAAAGTGTTATCAATGCAATGGGAGGTTCACCTGTTCGTCATGAGCCAACAATTCACAAAGTCCTTCTTCAGGGCCAAGATTGTGAGCCAATATTCCTCAACAGTGGGTGGCTGGATTATTTTCTGAAGCTGACTGGGTTTAATGAGGAAATTGCAAGGAAATTTACCCACACACTTTCAGATGGAGAAACCCAGGTAAAGGTTTGAGAGTTGTGGTGACAGAGGAACGGATTGCAGAAGTAACTGGGTTGCCAACAGACAGAGAAAAGTACCCAAAATCCAAGGATGCACGAAGTGCAAGAGCAGAGTTTACACGGCAAGGAGACCCACCCTTAGTAATAGATAGACAGGGAGCTAGGCGAGAATCTCTTCCACCTGAATGGAAAGTTGTAGCATTATATGTTTTGAAATATTTAACCTGTGAAGGAAGGTTCTCATGTCTGCATTCCGATCATTTCAATCTTCTGAGTCATCTACGCCATGGTAGAAGGATTAATGTTCCAAATATATTGTACAACCTTCTTTCTATAAGCGCAGCAGAAACCTAGAAAGGTAGGCCTCACTCTGTTTCTCATCATTGCCTAATTAAGCTATTGGTTGAAGTATCTTTAAGAGATGTCTCTCCATTGTCTTGGTATGAATTTGTTGAAGTTAGAAGGTTTAGGGTAGAAAATGTGGGTTCGGAGGAACCACTTCCATCTCAAGAACCGGAAAATTTAGAAAATCTTGAAAAACCCGGTTCCCCTATTGAACCCTCATCATCCAGAATATCATCAGAACAAAATGTTCCTGCAACAGAGGAAGCCTTACAATAAAAATCTACAATAGGGGTTCCTTGTCACCTGATAAAAACTAGGGCTGCCATACGAAAAGAAAAAGGCAAAGAAAAACAAGTTGACATAGAAAAGGAGGAGAAAAATGAAAGTGATAATATACCCTCATGTGGCCAAGAAAAGGAAAGTTATAAAAACAGTTTCTCCTATAACCACTGAAGTGGTTGAGGAGTTAGCTACAAGAAGTAATCATGTCGCTACTAAAGGGAAATCTCAGAGAAGCAGTGGTAAGCTCCTAAAAAAGATTAAAAATCAAGATCAATCAGCGGAGACAAATGTTACCATTCTAGTTGATTCTCCATAACAAGAGTCACACAGTCCACCTCACAATGATGTTCCTCCTTCTCCACCAAGGGAACTCCAAAGGGAACAAGAACCATAGCTGCATGAAGAGGGAGAACTACAGAACATTGAGGAGTTGCAGGGAGAAGTAGGTTTTGAAAGGCTGGATAGCTTAGTATCCATTGTAGAACAAGTTATTGAAGCAGGGAGAAAAGTTGAAAAGATGAAACCTAGGGCACCTATTCATAAACCACCTACTTCCCTTACCATTCATGTAGTGGCACTTGCCGTTTATCAGGAGTGGGAATTGGAAAAGGTAAAAATGCAGATGATAATTGATCGTTTGAAGAAAATTATTGAACAAAAGGATGAGGAAATTCCTCAACTAAAAACTAGGGTGGAAACGGTAGCCACTATGGTACGATAGCTAATGCGATGCCGAGTACCTCCTCATGTTTGCTCTATGTATTTAAAATCATAGCATATCAGTTTCCAGATGATGAGAATTGTCAGGGATCTAAGTCCCTCATTATAGACACCTGAGGAATTCTACAATATTTATCAGACATCTCCTACAGCCATTAAGAACCTACTCTATGAATTTTATTTACATTACTATGATGTTCCAGATGATGTCGATTGGAAACCTCTCCTCCACATTGGATATATCCAATTAAGAGCTCTCATGTCATGGATGCAGAATGAAATAGCAAGAGAAGAACAGTTTCAAGTACATAGAAAGGAAGAACTTGACCTTTCACTGCCATTAAGGGTTGAATCAAGAGATCCTAGAAGAATTTATTTGGACTAGTAAAAGATTGTATATGAACCAGATTTTGCAAAAGATATTCTACCCTTAAGAAAGGAAGTGTATAAAGAATATGAACAAATGGCTCAAAGGGAAGGACAAGTAGCAATAGGACATTTGGTCCAACGTTGGAATAGCCTGACAAATGACCTGAGGCAATATGAGACACACTCCGTTCAAAACTACCATGCAGCACTAAAGAGGGCACCCAAATATATGCACTTGAGAAGAACAAAGGGAAGACATTAGTTGCCTCAGTTTTCAGCCTCCAATCCTCCTATGGCCACTGATGGGATGCGGGGATAATGATCCACCATACAGTGAAGTAGCAGAATGTACCAAGTGGACGAGATTGGAGAAAATGAAAGGATTCTACTGGAGTTTGTCTACAGGAGGTTTTGGGCAGGTTACTCCTGGCAATTTCAGAATCAATGCCCGAATTTGGAATTTTCCTGTTGCTGGAGGATCAGCAAGAAGTTAGGTTAGGGGGAGATAATGAGCCTAAATAATGGCTCTATTTTGATAGATTTTTGTTATAATACTCCTGCCTAGGTCTTGTGATTAGATGATGTTTGGATCAGGATACTCTCCTAGTTGATACCTTTTAAGTGTTTCTGAAACTTATTTGACTTATACTTAAGGTTGTCATATAATGGGTTTTTTAAATGATTTATCTATGCAAATATCTGAAATCAATCTTAAGTATGGTTTAAATTATATCATGTTAGCATTAGTATATAGACATGTTTGTTGTGCACGTTAATATCATGACGTGGGGTCGAAAAATGAGAATGAAAGACTAAGTGGTGGTTTAAAGAAGCACCAAGTATATAGCCGCAATACAAACCCAGTCAAAGGAAAGTAGTAACAAGGAAGATCAAAGCCACTTCAGCAGAATGATTTATAAAACATTTATAAGTGTTCTTAGTGGAGCTTAGATCTAGGAAGCATGTCATGCTATATTTTCTCAGTTGTAGGACAAATGTTGTTCTGTTTTCCCACGCTGAATTCTTCATCTTTTATTTAATGAATCTTGTTCGCCTATTCCGTAGGAATGTGGTTGATCAGTTAGGAATTTTTTATAAGATTCCTTATAAATAAAGGGGTCTTTCTCTCTTCTCGAGGATAGTAGAGAACGACCATCATATTTGTAACACTCGGTCTTCTGGTATTTTATGTATTTTCACAGTCAAAATGGAATAAAGAGATCAATGTGATTTTAAAACCTTAACAATTGTAATCTGGAAGTTCTGGATATGCTCACTCAAGGGGGCCCACTTGGTGAGTAATCCTTCGTGTTTTTCAGTTAGTTTCCATTCTTCGGTAGTACTTGTTTCAACAATTGTTTGTTCTTACAGCCACTAGAAATAGTTCTTGTGTCTATTCCTGCAGCCACAACAGTAGAGTAGTTTTCATCCGCTTGCCAGAACGTTATCATTTAGTAGTAATTGTTTGAGTGATTCCAGTTGTGAATTTGGATTAAGTATTAGTTCATTGAGATTTTGCATGTTTACTTCAAGGAATTTCCTTTCCTGTAGTAATATAGAATGGTTGTGACATGAACTTGGTGCACATACAATGCTGGCCCATTTTAAGTTTACGTCCCTGGTCGATAAGTAAATGAGCCTCTGCTACAAGAAAGATAGCTATTCAAAGATATCCAATCTCTTAATTGTGTTTTATTAACTAGTTGTCATTCCAATTGTGAGGACCAACACATCCCATTGCTTTCCATTCCAAGACTCTGAAGGAATATGAGGCTAAGTATAATTTTGTTGAAAATCAAGCTTTGGCCGTAATCAAGGGCCTTAAAAAGTTTAGACACTTCATCGCCTGTAATAAGACTACCGTGTCTTCGCTCATCCTTCAGTCAGAGAATATATTATGGAAGGTGACATTATGGAGAAGAGGGCAAACTAGATTACCAAAATCCTGGAGTACAACACTAATGTCAGGCCCACCAAGATAATCTGCAGCAAAGGTTTGTGCAAATACATTGTTGGCATTTGCATGAAGATTGCATTGATGAACTTTTATTTTGTCATTGATGTCAATTATAATCGATAATGATGTTGTTTTGCAATCGGTAGGTGAGCTAGTGAAGGAAACTAGTATTACTTGAGAAGCAGTGAGATCAACCGATAACCCTACATGTTGATGTGCCAAACCCTAACTGATGGAACACCGAGGACACCACAATAGAATGGTATTACGGAGAGGAACAACTGGTCAGTTGTTGAAGCTGCTAGAATGATGTTAATACAAGGAGATGTAGCAAAAACTTTCTAGAGAGAAGTTGTGAGCACAATTGTCTACACTATGAACCGGATATTGGTAAAGAGAGGTAAGGATAAAGCTCCTTGTGAATATTGGTATGGTAGATAGCCTAATGTAAGTTATTTTAAGATTTTTGGTAGTAAATGTTTTATCAAGAGAGGTGACTATGTTAGTAAGTTTGAGGCTAAGAGTGATGAAGGCATATTTCTTGGTTACTCCACCAAGATTAAGGCCTACAAATGTTACAACAACATGACGCAGAGAATCATTGAAAGTGTTGATGTTTGAGTGGATGAGTGTCCAGAATTTTCAGGAGAAACCAGTGAGGAAAAGAAGGAAGATGAACCTTACATTCTGATTTTGGAACTAGAACTAGTGAAGCCAGAAGCTAGTGAAGTGAATGTTGTAGTACCAATTCAAATGGAACAGGTAGATTCAGAAGAAGATGATGATAGTGAGGAAGAAGAACCTGAAGATATTGATCATGTCATTCCAAGGTATGTGAGACTCAATCATAATCCTGACCAGATTATTGGAGATAAAGATGCTGGAGTGTTAACCACAAGAAGGATTAGAGATAATTCATGTATGATCTCCACTATTGAGCCTAGAAGTGCTAAGGAAGCATTTGGAGATGATCATTGGATCAAAACTATGGAAGAGCATCTTGACCAGATTGAGAAGAACAATACATGGACCCTAGTACCCCGGCCAATGAATAAAAATGTGATAGGTACTAAATGGGTATTCAGGAATAAACTGAATGAAGATGGAGTAGTAGTCAGAAACAAAGCTAGATTGGTATGCAAAGGTTATGCACAGGAAGAAGGAGAAGACTATGGTGAGATATTTGCACCAGTTGCTAGATTGGAAGGTGTTAGGACTCTACTTGCATTTGCAACATATAAGGGATTCAAAGTATATTAGATGGATGTGAAGTCGGTATTTCTAAATAGAATATTGGAAGAAGAAGTATACATTGAGCAACCAGATGGTTATGCTTTGACTAGTGGAAAGGATATGGTGTGTAAACTCCACAAGGCACTATATGGTTTGAAGCAAGCACCGAGAGCATGGTATGAAAGGCTACATTCACACCTAATGAAGATAGGTTTTTAGAGAACCAGTGAAGACAACAATATATATCTCAAATCTGAAGGAGATAAGATATTGGTGAGTGAAGTGTTTGTAGATGATATCATATTTGGAGGCAATGATGACATGAGTGATGACTTTGCAAATGAGATGAAAAGTGAATTTGAAATGTCTCTAGTAGGAGAGATAAAATTCTTTATAGGTTTGCAAATTCAACAGATGAAGAGTGGTATTTTTATCACACGGTCTAAGTATGTGAAAGAGGTATTGAAGACATTTGGAATGAGTGACTGTAAACCAGTTGGGACACCAATGGTTACAGGTTGTAAACTGTCTAAGGAAGAGGATGTGGCATCTACTGATGAAAAGGAGTACAGATCAATGATAGAGAAACTGCATTATGTTGTTCACAGCAAACCGGATATTTCTCATGCAGTTGGTTTAGTTGCCATATTTCGGAAGAATCCAAAGGAGACACACTTGATAGCAACCAAAAGGATATTCAGATATTTGAAAGGTACTATTGACTATGGATTATGGTATCCATATGCAAGTAACTTTGATTTGAAGGTATATACAGATGCAGATTGGGTAGGTAATGTTGATGATAGGAAGAGAACAACTGGTGGTGCATTCTTTTTTGGAGGAAGACTTGTATCTTGGAGCAACAAGAAGTGGAGTTGTATATCACAGTCCACTGCTGAAGCTGAATATGTTGTAGCGTATATGTATTGTACCCAGGCAATCTGGATGAAACACATTCTAGAAGGATTCAAGCTGAAGATTAGAGAACCAATAAAGATTTTATGTGACAACACTAGTGCAATAAATATTTCAAAGAATATGGTGTTGCATGCTAGAACCAAGCATATTGAGCTGAAATATCATTTCTTAAGAGAGAAAGTGCAGAGTAAAGATGTATTATTGGAGAATGTATCTACCAAGGAGCAGCTAGCAGATATGTTTACTAAACCTCTACCTAAGAGTACTTTTGAGTATCTTAGAGGTCAACTAGGGGTTGTGCCCCTACATGAGGTCAATTGAGCTAATGTGGAATACATCAGTCCCGGAGCTAATTGAAGAATCTTGTAGCAGGATTGGTGTAGAGTGGAGTTTTTCCACAGGGGGAGCATCAAGTTGCAGATTGTTGATGTAGAATAGTGAAGTATGACACTTCATGTTTTACTTTCACTTTGGCATTGTTGTCAAAGGGGGAGAAGAACTATATGATTATGGGGAAAAGAATTGTATGATTGATAGAGAAAAGATCTATAGCTAGTTACCAGATGAAGACATGGAGACTCAGTTGAAGGAGAGTATATGGTAAATTGTAAACCAGGATTCCTATACACAATCATCACAATCAAGGGTATTGATACTTGTATTGCCATCAATGCCAAAGGGGGAGATTGTTGGCATTTGCATGAAGATTGCATTGATGAACTATTATGTTGTCATTGATGTCAATTATAACCGATAATGATGTTGTTTTGCAACCGATAGGTGAGCTAGTGAAGGAAACCGATATTACTTGAGAAGCAGTGAGATCAACCGGTAACCCTACTTGTTGATGTGCCAAACCCTAACCGATGGAGCTTGGTGAATAGGATGTATTGGTTTATGATCAAATGATGAGCGGCAATGATTATGCCACGTATACATATTGTATGTGGAGAGTTTCAAATGGTTTTTGGCACGTAGAGATAACGGTTTTATCTTGGGAATGAGCGAGTTCATTGCATTAAGTGGAAACCACGCGATGAGTTACAGGGATCGATGAAGTGGTGATCAAGGAGCAATCGCGGTTGTCTTGAATCATGTGCAATGATTGCTATGTAATCTAACCGTCATACTTGAACCGATTTGTTTGTAATGTCTATGAGATCCTAGGTTTGTTATGTGCTATCGACCTATTTTTTTGTTTATAAGGTCGATGAGTTATTTTGTTGTAGTGTTGGCAATTTTGGTTAAGTGTAAGTGTGATTGGTTGCCGAACCAGAAGGTGTATCTGCAATATGTGTGAAGGCAGATAGGAGCATGAAAAGGATTTGATCAAGAAGAGTAGTGCTATTCACCAGATCAGCAAACCCCTGTTGTTCTCTAATAATGACAACAGTCAAATCCCTTAACAGGGTAAGCTTTAACAGGCTTAGTGTTATCTAAATCCTCTAACCAAGTGATCCATTAGCTTGGATTTCAAATCCTCTATCGAGGTTACTCCTAACAGGGTATTGCTTCTAATAGGGCATTATAGTCAATCCCTTAACCAAGTGGTCCCTAACATGATTTGTTCTTAACAAGACTTTTTGTAAAGCTTTAACAAGCTTGGCTCCTAATAGGGCGAACTTCAGAAGAGTTCAGAATACTTGTGGGTATTCATCCCCACTATGGTTTTTCCCATTTGGTTTCCACATCAAAATCATTGTGTCAAGTGATGAATGTTTTTGTGGTTATGTTTGCTATGGTTAGTTTGCTTAATTTCTAAATCCACTTAGATATGATAAGATGCCCGGTAGCAATTTGAAATGTTCTTTTACTATGGTTAGTAAAGTATTTGAATGTTTTTGTTAAAAGGTTTGAGAGTTTCAAAGTTGTTATATTGCTATTCTATTATGGCAGTCAACCGGTATACTTGACAGTGATATTGCAATTCGTAGTTCAATGTTTGAACCAGTCAATTCTGAGTTTGACTTGAGAGGTTGTTTTTAAGTTTGGTGAAATTATAGTCAATTTTCTATCTATTGATTCACCCCCCCCACCTCTCAGTAGTTGTTCAGATCCTTATTGATTCATCATACCATCATACATATCCCAAGAGTTCGAGCCCTGAGAAGACGAGATAGCCACAAAAGAAGTTGTAATGGTCACTTCTGAACCAACAAAAGCATGTTGGATGGAGGCTCGGAAACATTTTATGAAGACTGGGATTTTTCCTGAAGGCCTCCCTCCCAAAAAATGGAGATTTTATAAACTGCAGAACAACGGCTTCCACTTGGTGGATGGTGTACTTTTTAAAAGAAATTTCGATGGAGTCTTGCTCTGCTACGTGAGCGAAAGCCAAGCTAGCAAGATTCTACATGAATTTAATTATGGTTCATCAGGAGGTCACTTTTCAGCACAAACTGCCATCATCAAGATCACCTGAGCCGAATATTTCTAGCCCTCTATGTTTAAAGAGGTGCACACCCTGGTAAGGGAGTGTAAAGAATGTCAGTACTACAGTGGCAGGTGAAGAAAGGTGGCAATGTCGCTCGGGCCTATAATGGTGGAGGAACCCTTTGCTTAGTGGGGTCTCGACTTCATAGGGATGATCAACACTCCAAGCTCGCCTGAACATAAATGGATCTTAACCGTGTCAACTACTTCACCAGATAGTCTGAAGTTGTTCCCCTGAAGAATTCATCAGAGACCGAGATATTGATGTTTCTGGAGGATTTAGTGTGTCGATATGGTCTGCCAACGACCATAATATCGGATAATGCGTGAGCATTCATAGGTTCATGAATCACCCAATTCGCCCTCAGTAAAGGTATTTACCTAAAAAACCTCCTCAAAGTACTATCCACACGGAAATGGACTCGCCAAGTCCACTAACAAGAATCTCATCATGCTCATTAAAAGGATGGGCTCTAAGCACAAAAGGGAGTGGCATCACCACTTGAGGAGCGCATTATGGGCCGACTGGATAACACCCAAGCAGGTCTTAAAGAATTCTCCATATAAGGTGGTCTATGGTAAAGACGTATTGTTCCCCGTGTCTCTCGAAATCCCCACCTTGCAATTACCCCAGTCTATCAAGGTGGTAGAGAATGGTCCCATGGAGGTGAGGTTGGTGGAAATTATGGAACTAGAAGAGGTGAGGGAAGCAGCATTTGCGTCTCTTCAAAATCGTCAGCAAACCATCAAGAAGTGGTTCGATAATAAGAAAAGTTTTGACCCAGAATTCAAACAAGGCGACCTTGTCTTGAAGTACAATGAAAGGGCAGCCAAGCCCAATTAGCATGCCAAATTTGATGGGTTATGGGAGGGACCCTTCCGCATTATAGATTGCAAACGTTTCAATTCTTTTGATCTTGAAAATATGCAGGGAGATTCTCTCAGGATCTTGGTCAACGGGTTCCACCTTAAACCTTTTCATTAGGGGCTTTTCTCTAATGTACATAATGTAAATAGTGATTTTGTGTGCCTTATTTATTTAATTATGTTTCTTGATGCATCCCTGAGGCAAAAATGAATCACAAGATACTCCTTGGTTAAACAAAAAAAAATCTTTATATTATAGGTATCTTTATATAATAATATATCATGATGCATGTGGCCTAGTTTTGAAGAGGAAGAAAAAGACAAAGTTCTCTTAAGACAGGGTGGTGTTATTTCACAAATCCTCTTCGTCTTCCTCCTCATCCATCTGAAAGTCAGAGTCATCAGCTTCATCTTTGATGTCTTCCCCCTCTGACCACTCATGATCAAAATTGTCACCAAGCTCCTGAGTTATTGATACAAGCACCAGATTGGGTTGGACATGTGTTAAAATCCGCAGAAATATTTAGTCCCGGAACTCAATATACCATTCAATGCCAGCTGGGACGGGCACTATAAGATGGACCCGAACGAGGAACTCTGCAGCAAGCTCCGCTCGGAAGCGATGCGATGACAGCAACATAGTATTCAGACCATTGATAAGTGGGTGTCATGTCACTTCCTCTCCAAAGGTAATTAAATGACATAAATCTAAGGTCAGAGGCAAGCCTCTGAAAGGGACATGATATGCCACCACATCTTCCAAGCTGCCCAGATAATCCAGGGAGAAGAGAGCTTTAGATAGCTCTGAGGTCAAGTATCCAGTCATCCCGATATCTAGTAACGAAGCTACAAAACACGAACAGATGTTTGTGTTCACATGGTATCTATCTACGTCATCGATAAAATCCTTGTCGAGCACCCATTTAATGGCAACGATCATCAAGGTATTTTTGCGTCGTGTCATCCTTTGTAGTCTTCAGTCTAAAATGTTCCCGAGGAAAGCGACCTACGCCTTACTGTTAGTGAACCTGACAGGAGTGTCCATTTCTCTAAGAAACTTTGTCGTTGAAGCTGGATATTGTGCAAAAGGAATGTCTGAAAAACACATATTTATAGCAGATGTTCAGCTCCAAATGACAATTGAATTAAAAGGCCAATGCACCCGATTTTTGACGCATCCATTTTTCCTCATCAATTTGCACAAGTAGGCGAAGTCTGGTTCAAAGGTGGAAAACGTCCTACCATGTCCCTCGAAAAGAGCAGCGATGTCCTCTAATTCCGCGCGTATGTAGTGGTACATTGTGTTTAAGACACAACGCCCGCAGGTCTGCTATAACTCGTGTGAGCCCTGTTGGTTGTTGATACTCTCCTTAATAAGGAGATTTGTCTGGACAAGAGAATCTTCTCAAGTGGCTCTAATTAATGGCGGGTTGAACGAGTATTCTCTTGGGAATCGCGAACAGCGGTGCTCCTCCTTTTTAAAAATTAATTATAGTTGGGAAATGAATCGGCTTAAATGCAAATGGACGCTTGTCATTAATCTCCTCCTTTCATGAAAATCTACACATGTGACGCATTTAAGGAAGAAAGCCACCAGGTGCCCATTATATTGTTCCTTTTACAACCTATAGCGCCCAGAAGCTTTAGAAGTGTCAAAAGAGAATTTCTCCTGCGGAAGATAGAGATAGAAGCAGCCCCCTCAGGTTTCGCCTAAGAAATATTGTGGGTCGATGTGTTTGGAGAACTCTCATATTCTTCCCACACAATTCCCCCAAAGCCGGAGTACCAGAGGACTAAGGTGAAATCGAAGACGACCACCCACAACTTGGTTGTGCTGATAGATTCTACAAAATGTTGTTGAGCTGGAACTTCACAAGCAGCCCAAGAACCTCAGAGAGGTCGCTTGCAATAGGATGATAAAACACAGAACGGAGTCGCAATCTACAATCGTTAATTTCTGGAATAGTGGCACTCCCTAGTTTGTGGTCCCGCATTGTCCAAAGTATGTGGTTGTGTGTGCTAACAGGTTTGACCCCGCATCTTGTTCAATTAGGGGCTCTTTTTTTAAAGTAGTCATAATCCCGAAAGCCGTGAGGGACATGATGTGTTGTCCCATTTTCGACTCGACGAAGGTGTTCTCTGAAAATACCATGGAGGAATATTGGAGCACTAGGAGAGATATGATCTCTTTCTATCATACCGAGTTGAATCGAAGTCTATCTGCTGGACCTCCAAGGATCCCTCTATCTTATAGTGACTTGAGGCACGATGACCTCAAAGATATTTCCTCAACTCTTGCATGGCTATGCGGTCGTGACAGTGACCGGGAGATTACTGTTCCCATGATGGGCTTCTTTTTCAAATGCTGAAAGCAGAAAGGGTTGTTTCATTTTGATTTCTCTATCTTTAGAGCCAGAGAGATGGTAAAGCAGCTAGCTGAGTTCCAACATTTTTCGGCGTTTCAGGTTCGCCTCAGTCTTAGCTCACCTTTTCTTGCACCAAAATGAAGGTTTTTTCAGCCAATTCATGCGATTGGCTACTTATGACGAGTCAAGGAACATAATGCTTGTATCAGCCTGGACACCCCTCTTGCTAGCATCTTTCAATGCCTACTAATTTTTTGACTGTTTCTTGACTCCGATCCTTAGAGACCTTTGTTTAATCCTGGAGGAGCCCCTTGCCCACTTTTCTCGGATACAGATGAATTGGATGTGTAATGAGTGCCCTTCCTGTGACTGGTTTATACGTAGAGATTTTTCCTTTGTCCGAGTGCATGGCTTCTCTGAAGAGCCTTTCCGCCTACCTACCTACATCACCGAAAGAACCCTCGCCCTTGAAATTTCATGACAATTGGTGCAGATTGAAAGAGCTATAGGGGTAGGAAAGCATGCAACATCAATTACAGAGGATCATAAAGCCATTGGCCCCATTACTCTTGTCCGAAAGAGTATCGCCGAAAATGTCCTTATATCCAAGCTGGTGCAACTTGGCTTAGTGGTGATTGATGATACATTGAGTTATGACCCAGATGGATGCCTGTCCAAGAGGAAGAATGCAATTAAGCATGAACCACGAAGCTTTTGGGTAGAGCGCACTAACCCTCAAGTGGATGACCCAAATCTCTATGTGGGTCTCAACAATTTTCCTATTTTAAAACGACCCTCGTGGTTGAGTTTCTACTCTATCGTGAAAAAGTACAATCCGGCGAAGCCCATTCCAGAGTATGCTGGAAGCAATGACATTGGATTCGTGGCCTAGGAAAAAGAGGGAGGATTTCTGGATGTACCATCAAGAAGTGATCCAGCCTAGAGCCAATATTGGAAACGCTCCTTTTGATGAGCGTTTTGAGATTGAATGGTGCTAGCACAGCAGGTCAGATGAAGAGACAGGCAAAAAGTCCCCATGTGACAACTCATCTCCCGAGGTGGCCCAGCAATCAGAGGTAGACATTATAAGTATCGAAGAGCAAGACACTGACCCCAATATTCTTCATCCTCTCACCGGTTCGGTTCAAAGACCTTGTTCCCAAATTACCAAGACATCAGCGGAGAAGCATTCGCCTAACTCCCCTCCCAGTAAGAAGCAATATCTGGGTCATGCAAAGAAGGGTTCGTCTTCTCGAGTCCCAGAGGGTCCCTCAATCTCACAATGGTTGGTGACTTCCACAGATAAGGTACGCCCTTCTTTGCTCTTTCTCTCTGCTCAAGCTCTATCTTTTGCTCCCCATCTCGCACCCATGCCTGCCCAAATTGACACTTCTCTAACTTTAGCACCCGTCGGGACTCCGACTGACCCTCAAGTTGTGTTTTCGCAGGTCCCCATTTCGCTCCCTGCCCCTGATTTTATCCCTGTCATGTTTTCCTCACTAATGCCCGATGCAGCCGATGTCTTGTGTAGACTTGGTTTTGGAGAGTCTACTCCTCCCCAAAATATTG
Organism: Cryptomeria japonica; assembly: GCF_030272615.1. Taxonomy (NCBI): domain Eukaryota; kingdom Viridiplantae; phylum Streptophyta; class Pinopsida; order Cupressales; family Cupressaceae; genus Cryptomeria; species Cryptomeria japonica. The sequence goes on along the minus strand of NC_081415.1, from coordinate 719,670,588 downwards.
GGACAGTACCTACTGATCCATTTTCCTCAAGAGCCTCCCCTTTCGTCCCATTATTTTCTCTAACCATGCTTGTGCATCCCATTCAGACCTCTTTTCCTGGCCCTATTTCCCAATTTCCCTTTGCAATCCCTCCTGGTGTAGCATTTGTGGGCCAAGCTATTGCAAATCTGAATTCTTAGCAACAACAGGTTACCTATTCCAAGACTACACGCATTCCCAAAACCGGTAAAAGAAAGGAGAAGGATGGTGCAAGGCTAGCCCATCCTCACATACAAATAAATTTCAGTGAGGAAAAGGATAGTCTTTTCTTTGCAATCATGTTCCTCTAGGTGCTCGCATTTTTCATTCAAAGTAGGGAGAACGCGGAGCTGCCGCATGGCTGGTTTTTTGTAACATGGTACGTTTCTCATCCCCACCATTCATCGTGCGAGGATAAGGCACTTGGTGCCTCCACTCTGCCCGATTTGGTTTTGTTTATGTGCTCGTTTTCATATGTCCCCCAAGCTGCTATGTGTCTTCCATGGTGGTTTGTGAACCAGGATGCAGTTGCATCCTGGTTTTCTTGTTGGGCGGCTATGGAGATCGCCATGACGCGGTAGAGATAGCAACTTTGAAAGTGGTTTTGCTGGGTAGTGTCTAGTTGGGCACCACGCTAGGTTTTCTTGTCAGGAGCGGTTGCTAAGATGTTGTTGATGTCGTTGGCTGTTAGTTAGGAGTTGCGGGCTCTATTTATGCTTTCTTTTCTTTGCTTAGAGGGGTTCAGACTTTCAAAGAGTTTTTTAAGAATTTGACTCATTTGAATAAGCCTTTATGTTGATTTAATTTGGTGAATGATAGACAGATCAAATTGTGCCTATGGCCTTTGTGATGGTTTTATTTGAAGCTTAATATATTGACTTTAGTGTTGTTTTCAAGTTCAATAACTTCTATAATATTTGTTGTGAGACTTCACAGATTAAACTATGTTTTGAGACTCGTTATCTGTTGAATGAATAGTTAATATCATTTTATGTTGAATGAGTGTTATGTTGGATTATTCTCTTGAATGGTTCTAAGCATGTAGATTGTTGAATGGGCTTTAAAACTAGATATTTCTAGGTTTTATATGTTGTTAATGCTTTTCCAAAATGTTCTAGCACATCGCCTAAATAGTGTAGACCATTTTGATTTAAGTTTCCTCCTTCCTCTTTTCTCCCCAATTGTATGAAGAACCGATTTCTTAAACCCGAAAGTCATTCAATGAGTTTTGCGCAATAGGTCCCCCACCACTGAATTTCCCATAAGGTTGTTCATGTTTGAGGTAAAATTAAGAGTCAACAGTATCCTAGATAGAGAAATTGTTTGTTGTAATACTATGAAAGATTATACTTTATGAAAATAATGTTAATTTTGGATCAGACTGTAGAAAAATAATCAGATATAACAGAACCAAATCAATGTGCACAATAAACGCCAGTATACCTTAGGAAAACCTCCCTCTTGGAGGTGAAAAACCCAGCAACTAATCTCAGATCTTTATTAAGCAATAACCAAATGTATCTTTACAATGAGCTTCAGCACTTGAAGCAACCAGCAACCTATGCATAGTAATATCTTCAACCTAGGGCAAACAACAATGATGAACTTATCTACAATTCAGATGTTGTTGTCACAGTAGGGTTGATGTCACAAAGATGAAGTTCGTTGATCTTCAAATGGTGTTCGCAGTGCTTCTAATGATGTTTGTTGTGCATCCAATGATGTTCGTTGTGCTTCCAATAATGTTTGTTGTGCTTCCAATAATGTTTATTGTCTTTTGTATATGATTCGTTGATCATAGAGGTAATTTGTTGAAGGATGTCAAAATAGGGAAGTAATCGTTGAATGCGTGTTTGAACAATGAGATTGTCTTTACATATATATGAGACTCTAGCCTTCCAAGTTACCTTAGGTCGGCTTTACAATGAGATCAAATTAATGACAATACAAGGTTTAAGGTTGGCACCAATATGGATAGGTCAAGATTAAACACAAGTTACATATACCACCCACTTAAGGCACGGCTAACACAAATTTTTTAAGCCTTCTAAGGCCGGCAAGGCCACACACATGCTAGGTGTGCTAGGTCAGTCCTAAAAAGGGCTCTGACCTAGCTACATACAACAACACTCCCTCTTAGCTAGGGAGGAGCCCTTCACAAGATCTGAGATACATGGATGCTCCCATAAAAAATGCAAATGAATACGACCACCATGGCTACTCCGATGGATGATGTTCACCATAGCTACTCCCAGAGGGTGAACAAGCACAAGTGCTAAATCAAGACATCCACCATGCCTACTCACAGAGGGTGGGTCCACCATACCTACTTGCAGAGGGTGGAAAAACACAAGTACATCATGGAATTTCTTCTATGACATCCACCATGCCTACTCGTTGAGGGTAGAAGAGGGCTTTTACCTCAAACTTCTCCTAAAGAAGAGTGCATTACCACCATGCCTACTCAGAGAGGGTGAAATATATATCTCAATGTATCACTGATGTTGAGACTCCCTCTTAGCAAGGGCTTCATTATTCACGACTCCAAGCTTGTCCCGAAAATGCACAAACTTCACTTTGGCAAGGGGCTTGGTGAGAATGTCGGTCGACTTCTCCTCAGTGCAAATGTATCTCAGCTGAACAACATTCCTCTGTACCATATCCCTAATGTAGTGGTACTAAATCTCAACACGTTTTGATCTGTCATGGAATACTAAATTAACCGAAAGCTTCACACAGTTTTGGTTATCACAATGAATGATAGTAGGCTCCAACAATTGACCGAACAATCCTGCAAGGAGCTTCCGAAGCCACACTGCTTTGCAAGATGCCACACAAGTTGCAATGTATTATGATTCTACAATACTCAATGCCACTGAAGATTGTTTCCTGCTACACCAAGAAATCATGGCAGATCCCAAGCTGAAGCAAACTCTAGAAGTGCTCTTGCAATCAGAGACACTTCCTGCCCAATCAGAATCTAAATAACCTTCCAATTTCAGAATAGTGTTGGAGGAGTACTTCAATCCATAGCCAACTATGCCACGCAAATACCTCAAGATGTGCTTGGCTGCAACTAGATGTATCTGTCAAGATATGCTTGGCTACAACTAGATGTATCTGTCTCGGTTCACTCATGAAATGGATAAGTTCACTCACTGCGTAGCAAATATCCGGTCTAGTGTTAACTAGATACATCAAGGACCCAATCAATTGATTGTACATGGTAGGATCCACAAGATTTGAACTAGTTGCAGCTTCCCTCAATTTCTTCAAGTTAGTTTCCATCGGAGTAAGCATGGACTTACAATCTAACATTCCAAACCTCTTCAAGATATCAATGGTGTATTTGCCTTGACTTAGGATAATCTCATTAGGCCTTTGCCATACTTCTAACCCTAGAAAGAAGTGCATGAGCCCTAAGTCCTTCATCTCAAATTCTGAAGTCAACTCTTTCTTGCACCTATGAATGAGATAATCTTCCCCTGTGACAAAAAGGTCATCATCATATAATACCAGGATCAACATTTCACCATTAAATACCTTGAATTAAAGGTTCGGATCAGCATCATTCTTGCAGAAGCCCAAACCTGTTGAGTATCTATCAATTCTCTCATACCATGCACGAGGAGCCTACTTAAGGCTATATAAAGCTTTCTTTAGCTTGCATACATAAGACTCTTTCCCATGAATCACGAAACCCTAAGGTTGCTCAATATAGACCTCTTCCTCAATCACACCATTGAGAAAGATTGTCTTCACATCCATTTGATGTAGCTTCCATCCCTTAGCTACTGCAATGGCAATGATGGTCCTGATGGATGTATATCTAGCAACAAGAGCGAAAGTTTCTTCACAATCTATCCCTTCTTTCTGAGAGAAACCACGTGCCATGATTCTAGCCTTGTATTTCTCAATGCTACCATCAGTTGCATCCTTGATCTTGAATAGCCACTTGGAAGATACAACAGACTTGCCCTTAGGTCTCGGCACAATATCCCAAATATCATTCTTGAGGATGGATTGATATTCTTCGTCCATGGCATCTTTCCATACTTATTGATTTGCGGCTTCCTCGACACTGGTAGGCTCAGTCTCAATGAGATTACACATCAAAGCAACATAACAAGAGATTTTACGAGGTCTCTTACTTTCTCGAAATGTACCTCTAGGAGCCGCGAATTGTTCTGCCACCTGCATAGTGTTCCTTGCCCAAAGAGGTATCTTCCAAGTTATAACAATATCTCTAGGACCATCAGTAGGATCCATAGGCTTAGCGGGTTCTGAAGGCTCCCTCTGAATCTCGGGATCATGATCAATATTCATGTCTTGAGGATGAGCTTCATCTTCTATCTCCATGCACAAACCCTTGGATTTCTTGAATGCAACATCTTCCTCAAATGTAACATCTCTACTGACCTCAATGTACCTCTGTCCAGGAGTGTAGATTATGTAGGCCTTGGAATATTTGTTGTAGCCCACAAATATTCCTCTCTTGCCAGAAGGTTCCAACTTGGTCCTCTTGTCTTTAGGCACATGTACATATACTGGACATCCAAAGATCCTCAAGTGACTGATATCAGGTTTGATCCCAGAAAAGGCTTCTTCTGGAGTCATATTCTCTAATATCCGATGAGGACATTTGAATAGAATGTATACGATTGTTCTAAAAGCTTCTGCCCATAGAAAAGTCTGAAGATCCTGATCAAGAATCATGGCTTTTGCAGCTTCAACTATAGATTTGTTCTTCCTTTCTGCAACCCCATTTTGCTGAGGATTGTAAGGAACACAAAACTCCCTCTTGATCCCTGCCTCAATACAAAAATCATAAAAGCTACCCGAGATGTATTCACCTCCATTGTCAAACCTTAACACTTAAATTATTTTCGTAGATAAGTTTTCTACTAAGGCCTTGAACTCTTTGAATCTTCCTAGGACTTTGTCAGACTCTTTAGACTTTAAGAAATAAATCCAAGTCTTCCTAAAGTAGTCATCTATGAAGGTTACATAATATAAGAATCCACTAGGAGACGCTACAGACATAGGTTCGAATAAGTCAGAATGCACAAGAGCTAATATTTCTTTTGACCTACTCTCACTACAATGAAATGGACTCTTAGTATTTTTACCCATAGCACAACCTTTACAAGTATCATCATGAACATGGCTGAGTTTAGGCATACATTTAACCATCTTCTCTAAAGTTGGAAGAGCCCGGAAGTGAAGATGTCCAAGTCTTCTATGCCACAGCTCACTTGAATTGGAGGAGTCATGAAGGAGAGCCTAGACTGGATGAGTGGAAAGCTTGTACAAGCTCTCATATCGATTCCCAATCACATGAGCAGATTTGATGCTCAATTTCTTTGGCCATGCAAGGACTCTTCTTTTAGAGAATGCCACTAGATAACCTTTATCCTCCAAGGCTGAGATGGGGATAAGGTTCCTCTTGATTCCAAGCACGAACAGGACATCACTGAGATGAAGGGAGATTCCCGAATCAAGGTTGAGGGAAGTAGCACCGAACCCTCTTACAGAATAGCGCACATCATCTCCAATAATGACTTGGAGATTAGACTCCCTCTCAACCAAATCTGAAAGATGCTCTCGCTAGCCAGTGATGTGTCTAGAAGCTCCACTGTCAATCAACCAGGTATCACTATTTGTGGGAACGTTGCTTGACAGGGTTGAAATGAAGAGGAATTCATTGGAGTTGTCTTATGCTTCCTTCTGATTTGAAACCTCACTGATGTTGACCCCTTATTGCATCGGTCTTGACCGACAGTCTCTTGTATAGTGACCAAACTTGTCACATCTGAAACACTGAATGCAAGAGAGGTCTTTCTTCTTCTTGGAATCAGGTGCAAATGCTAACCCTTGATCTTTGTTCCTCTTGAAGTTACCTTTCTTCCAATTTCCTCTTTTCTTCTTGACGGATTGGGTAGCAAGAACATGGGAGTCTTTACCATGAGAGCTCTTGATCATACCTCTTGCAGCCAACCTCGATTCTTCTTGAATGCAATCAGCACGAATGCGGTTAAACTTGGGAAATTTGAATCCCCCACTTATGCCTTGGATAAATGGCTCCCATAAGTGAGGACGACCATTCAATGCAAGCATGACTAGGTCCTTGTCCACAACTTCATCTCCAATGGTGTTGAGTTGATCTCTCAATTCTAAAATTTTCATGAAGTAGGTAAAGACTGAATCTCCCTTTGCCATCTTGCCTTGATGAAGTTGTTGACGCAATGCAAGTGCTCTACTTGTGTTGTTGATCTCATACATCCCCTCCAATGTCTTGAACATATCTTTGGTTGAAGACATCTTGCAGATGATGGGAACAAGATGATCTTTCACGAAGTCAATGAGGATCTTCTTGGCTTTGATTGCATTCTTCTTGAACTGAAGCCTCTCATCTTGATCTTCAGGTTCATATTGCTCCCTTCCTTGCACGAAATCCAAAAGATCATTTTCTTCTAGAGTGACAAGGATTCTAAATTTCCATGAGGTGAAATTCGATGCCCCTTCAACCCTGTCTTCAACTTTCAGACCATACACCATCTTGAATGTTGGAAATGGTGTGAAGAATGTGAAATAGGAGCGTTGCTACAAAGTCTGATCACAACTGAGACAACCTTAGCTCTGATACCATGTTAATTTTGTATTAGACTGTAGCAAAATAATCAAAAATAACATAACCAAATCAATGTGGACAATAAACACCAATATACCCTAGGAAAACCTCCCTCTTGAAGGTGAAAAACCCAACAACTAATCTCAGATCTTTATTAAGCAATAACCAAATGTATCTTTACAATGAGCTTCAGCACTTGAAGCAATCAACAACCAATGCACAGTAATATCTTCAACCTAGGGCAAACAACAATGATGAACTTATCTGCAATTCAGATGTTGATGTAACAATAGGGTTGTTGTCACAGAGATGAAGTTCGTTGATCTTTAAATGGTGTTTGTGGTGCTTCTAATGATGTTCGTTGTGCATCCAATGATGTCCAGTGTGATGCCGAAATAGGGAAGTAATCGATGAATGTGTGTTTGAATGAGATTGTCTTTACATATATATGAGACTCTAGCCTTCCAAGTTATCTTAGGTCAGCTTTACAATGAGATCAAATTAATGACAATACAAAGTTTAAGGTTGGCACCAATATGGATAGGTCAAGATTAAACAGTTACATATACCGCCCACTTAGGGCACAGCTAACACAAGTTATTTAAGCCTTCTAAGGCCGGCAAGGCCACACACACACTAGGTGTGCTAGGTCAGTCCTAAAAAGGGCTCCGACCTAGCTACATACAACAACAAATAATACTATGTTTTACCTATTTATTGATTTTACACTTTAACTTCTATTATTGAATCCGCATACGTAATGACCTTTTTAGAATGACGTTATGTGAATATGGATTAATTGAGAAAAGTAAATGAATTTATTAGCAGAACAATCAGACCTTTTGTCCCTCTGCACACCGATGTTTACATGCCTGTTTCTTAAACTCCAACATAAATGCTTTTGCCTCCTTTTCAAATTCTTGCATCGTACCTAAACAAGAAAATAGGTGCTTGATACTTTTGTCATGCGAAGTGCGAATGGTAAAGGGCTTATCCAAAACTCAGAATAGTAAAAGGTTTTGGTTACAAGGACAATGTCACTATTAAGTTGACTCCCATTATTGTCAACAATTAAAATTTCAAAGTGTTGTGATAAAACTTCCCCATCCGGTAGCATGGTTCTGATTGCAATATAAGCAGATTAAAAAGTCCAAAATATTAGATCACCGCTATAATTTTGTATAGTTCACCTGGAAAACAAAACCAGCATATTCAAGGTTCCCATGTTTCAAGAATTTTCTCAATTTGCTTCAAATACACTGCACTCCAAACATGTAATCATGAGTTCCATTCAAAATCTAGATAAGAATTCCATTTTTATTTGGCAAAAGTAGAAAGACACCTATTCGGCAACAATTTCAGTTTACTTCGCAATAAAGTTTTACATATACAACATGAAAATCAGATACAAACATGTCAGTTTGGATTAGTATAAAGAACATTTCTATCATCAAAAGTTGAGATGCATTACAGAGATATGCCTTTGGAAACCTTGTCTGATTACATTAAGGACAGCAAATACGTTGCTCATTTTCCTTTCCAGAGGTCACCTTATTTGTTAATTGAAACCAATGCATGACCCTCGATCAAGTCTCCTCTTATGTATTGTAGAGTTGATGAAAAAATTCCAGGTGACAAAAATTATCTTGGAGACAATACATTTTGCAAAATTGTAGAGACAGCCAGTTAGAAAAGCCAAATAAAGGCAGTCCACAGTTAAATAGTTTTATACTTCTGGTGTCTTCTTGACATTGTCCTTCCAATGAACTTCAAAACTTCATCTATCAATATCACTGGAAATGAAACTACCATAACTAAACACCACTCGCTCAAGCTCAAGGGTACAATGCCAAAAATGTTGGCAAGAAACGGTACATAAAGGATCAAAGCATGAAGCCCAAAAGAAACAGACATTGCCAACATTAGCCAAGGATTAATCCATGGTGGCATGGTGAGCAGACTATTGTCCTCAGACAGGGCATTAAGTGAGTTGAACATCTCAATGGCCACTAGTACAGAGAGAGAAAGAGTTGTTGCTTTGACTTTTCCACTTGAAAAATAATCACAAGGATTGGAATCAAATGAAAGAATTCTCACACCAGCTGAAAATGGTGAAACACTAAAACCTTCCCAAGATGGACATTCACTCCATGAGGTGAGCTGTGAAAAGGTTACCAACGTGTGGCCATCTGCAGATAAGTTTATCCCTAAAAATGAATCATGTGTGAACCACAAAGCAAATATACCAACCGTTGCAAGCCCCACATATAAACCAATGACCTGCATTCAGTGACAAGTTGGGAAAAGATTTAAAATTACTTTACATCCAAAGTCTAAATCAAATGTCAACCAAAACATAACTACAAATAAGTGGTTGAGAAATATAAAAGTGAATACCATGTAGCGGAAAAACACCCAGGCATTAATTAGGGCATCATTACTTTTCCGAGGTGGTTTTCTCATAATATCTATGTCAGAAGGATTAAAACCAAGAGCTGTTGCAGGAGGACCGTCTGTGACCAAATTTACCCAAAGAAGCTGCACTGGTATCAAGCCATCAGGCATGCCTAATGCAGCAGTTATAAATATAGAAGCTACCTCACCAATATTTGATGATATCATGTACCTGCAGAAGATATATCAAATAATAAGAGCCATACATCTCTTCCATTATTTGTAAACCATAATGCAGTGTAACTAACTACGGGAAACATCTCTCGTGAATCATTGAATCCATTATGATTCCCTTTCCAAAGTCCTCATAGTTATTATCAGAAACAGAGATGCCTACCTTATGAAAGCTTTCATGTTATTGTAAATTGAACGACCTTCTGAAACAGCAGACACAATAGTGCTGAAATTATCATCAGCCAAGACCATATCTGATGCTTCCTTGGCAACCTGAAATACAGAGAAAAAGTTGAATATATGATTATGATATAGCCAATACAATGAAGCACATTCATTTTTATATTTAGTACCCTAAGGCTTGTAGCACATTATACAATTATAAGCCAAATAATAGTAATATAAAGGGAAACATAGGCTGATGGCAGCAAAAGCTCAACAAAAACCGTTTATCTGTAGCACATTGTTGGTTGACTAAACACCTTAGGCCTTAAAATGCTAGTGATCAAGAGAGCATGAAGTCCAATTTGGATATTAAATTTGAGATTATTGATCATAGATAATTGTGGTAAATCTCTTTAATAATGTTAATCAATAACTCTGCTAAAATGATAATGAACCCTTTATGCAATAAAACACAACTAGGTAAATAAGACCTGTTAACCCTATTGTTCTCCTTAACTATCAAGTTTAAGAGACTAATCGATACACAAAATGGCTACTACAATTGACAACATTAGTCTCCCTAACCCCTTCAAGTACCTCTTTAAAATTGCAGCAGTGGCAGCAATTGTGCCTGCCATTTGAGGAAAAAAGTAATGGGTAGGCCTCATTCAATGCTGCACAGAAATGAAAGCCTGATCACACGTATTCATGTTTATGACAAGCATGATGGCCCAATTGAACAATGACAGTATCAATTGATCACAGTACTAATAACAACACTAATCAACACTATACTGATCCCAAATCACGATAATGAAAATTCCCAAACAATTACCTAACATTGCTAACAGCAGAGTAATGACCATCTTTGATATTCAAAAGGAATATTAATACATTTAGTTTGGGCATGTGCTGAAGAATTTTCCCAAGATATAATAGTGGTCAGACACCCTATATAAAGTATCTTTGTTTTACCATAAGGGAGCCATAATGCTGCGTATGCTGCAGGGTCCATTTATATCATGAGGATTTATATATGATAATTGATGCGACCCCATTGTTTTCATCTAGCTCTTCAATATCCTCTTTGTTTTTATTTTGATGGGGTCGCATCACTTATCGCCAAACTAATGTGATAAAAAAATATTAAAAATATGTTTATCATGAAAGAATTCAATGGAGATAGATGAATTTACACACAGAGAGAAAAATGAAAGCTGTTATCAGTTGAGACCTATTACTACGGTATCACAACAAACCTTAGATCTCACATGTCAGAGTAACGCTGATAGGCTTTAATTAGGAGAATGATCTTTAAAATTTACTAATCTTACTAGTAGAAAACAATATTTGCATTCCTTCCAAAATAAACAGAAATAATCATGGAATTGAGAGAGAAAAAAACTATCCAACAAGAATAAGAGAATCTTCAAAAGAGAGAAGACCAGCATACCTCTGTACCAGCAATTCCCATAGCAATTCCAATGTCTGCAAGCTTTAAAGCAGGTGCATCGTTTACACCATCTCCAGTCATTGCAACAACCTCACCAGCTTCTTTGAGCATGCGGACTATATCCTGCTTATGCCTAGGTTCTGCTCGAGAGAAAACACGACCACCAGGCTTTGCCAAAACTTCACGACGCTTGCTCAAGGGCAGTTCCATAAATTCTCTTCCAGTATAACTTTTTCCACTGAGATCCTCTCCTTCATAAAATACACCAATATCCCGACATATGGCTTCTGCTGTGAACTTGTTATCACCAGTGATCACCATCACACGAATACCAGCTTCTCTACAATCTTTTATTGCTTCATGAACTTCTTCACGAGGACAGTCCTATCAATTTGGAATAATTCATGATACTGTGTTAACTGAAAGGAATGCAAAGAAGAATACTACATACCCAGGAAGAACTCGTGGAAAAGAAAAATGTGAAACATCTGCAATACAAAATTTCTCAAACAGCACACTGAATCTAAATTAAAGGAAAACAAGAGCAGACGACAAGATAGACAAGCATTGCCCTAGAATTGGCAGAACTTACTCTCAATCCGACAAGACCAGAAAAGATCAAATTATTCTCTATCTGAGAATAATTATCAGGGTCCAACAATTTCATATGAGCAGGATGATTCCCTCCATCATAATCATAAAACTCTCCCAGGTCTTCTTTATATGCAAGGCCTAAACAACGCAAAGCCTTAGAACTCATTTGGTGAAGCCTCTTTAAGAGTAACTCCCTAGATACATCATTCATTTCAATTATGGTTCCATCTGCTAATTGTTGGAAAGAACATCTTTCTAATACATTTTCCATAGCACCCTGCAAAAAAGTTAGACATTAATATCACCAAGTAAATGCAGTCAAGACTCAAAACTATTAACTATTAAGTATTATACCTATAAAAAGCTACAAATAATAAAACCCTGCTAAGTGCAAAGCAAACTGCCTTCTACAATCTATGGTTTTCATGCTCTTCATGAGCTAGCGCTGTGAGTTGCCAGTATCTAAAAAATCATTCTCATGTCCATAACAATCTCTACCCTATCAAATATGAACTTATACACCTACATCTATAAAGAAAATATTGCATCAAAGATTCTAGAAGATATATGTGACTCTCAATTTCAAGTCACAACAAAATAACAAGCTAGAGGCATTGAGTAAGCAGACATCCCATCATTTACCATAATCACTGGAACCTGATGCAGCAAATAGGTAGAAATAATGGAAGAAATAAAGTGCAGAAAACTAGGGCAATTATATGACTAAGATAGTGTGACTTTGATAAATCAACCAAACCTGACAATTATGCGAAGAGATTATATCTGCTTTATGTCAGGGTTCTCAAATACAACTTATGGTGATTTCCCCCAAAGCTCATTCTCATGGAGTGCATTAACACCAATTCACTTTTTATGATTTACAATAACATACAACTTCCTTTAGCAACCCATAGTACTTACAAGATCATCATTCTATGTTCACCAAACACTGTATCTGTCGAATGAGGCTGGGAATCCTAGGCAGATTAAACATGGAGCCATTCAAGTGTTTGTCATTTTGCAATCTCTACCTATGGTCTTGTCAAGATTCAGACACCTAGATTCAAAACTGCTAATGGTCAACCCAGAACATGTGATAACACTGGGTGCTAACAGTATTGTGCCCCTCCTCCTTAGAGAGGCAGAGCCCCACCTGCGATTCAACAGCCAAATTTGAAAATCACATTTTCTTGCAGTGCAACTTGAACATCAGAAGATGAAGAATCACATGTAGAAAAGCAACCATTTCATCTTCCACAACAGTTCTTTTGCCCTTGTAACATTATGTATACATATCTAGAATCTAGATAGATGCATATCATTGGAGATTAGAGTACAGGTGTAGCTAGTGGAGTTGAATAACCATACACCTCCCTGGAGAGTATTCCATGTACAAAATGTACATATTAATAAGATTCTGTATCAGCTCTATTGTAAGTCCTATTTTTCACAACTTGAATGTTGTTTATCATTTCAATGCACTGTCTAACATTGCTTCTGCATACAACACATCTAGGTTCTAAGAGTGTTGTCCCCAAGATATCACCCGGAATCAGGATAACTGACTGGATAAAGAATGTTTCATATATTTCAGTACATCAACGGTCAACCAAAGCAGACAGTTGTAAGAGAAGAATATGTGCTCTGTGGTTTAAGTAATGATTAAAGCAACTGGATAAAAAGTGGCTAATATGGAATTCACAACATTAACAAAATTTATTCTTAATCAAATACAAACCTTAACTAAGAGGCGATTTTGTCCAGAAGGATTCCTAACAATAACACCCATAGATTTCCGGGTTCGATCAAACTCCAACAAAGCCAATCTCTTTGACTTTGCTATCAACTGATCACAATAAACTGCATTAAAGCAAAGACATAAAGTCAACAAGTAAAGAAAGCACATTGAATATATTTATTGTAAAATATCACCGAAAAACATGAACATCAATAAACAAACTGCTGGGTCATAGCAGAAACTGGGCATAGGCACTCACCTAATTTTACTGTGCCATTCTCAATAGCATAGTTGGCAATATGGTTTCCACCATTACCAATGTTCATCGCCTTCAAACCAGAGATTCCCATCTTTTCAACGAAAACCTTATTATAGCACACAAAATGGAAACATAAAATACTTTAAACGATGTATAAAACACCATAAGGACAATGTAACACTAGAATTCCTTTTGATTTTTAATTAATTGCAGGAGAATCTATGTCCTAGATGTAAACTTGAGATTGCCTAATCTTTTTGTAACAAACTTGAAATTTTATTTTGTCCACAGGTATTCCACCTAATATTCTATCTACACTGACTTAAGCCCTACTTAGATATGTCATTTATACATGTTAAACCACAAAAACAGGAATCAAACTAACCTTCAGAGCTGCCTCAGTGGGCAATCCTGTAGCACGGAACTGGTGACTCTGACAAGAAATTCCTGCATCGTTGCAAATTGCAGAAATTTCTGCTAGAGTTTCCAAATTTGCACTCATGTGTGCAGGCCAATCTAAGATGCTCCCATCAGTGGGGTTATATGTTGTTCCTTCTACATGAAATTCTTGAATTGAACTGGCAGTGTGACCTGAGGTTACAAATTCAGTAACTGACATCTGATTCGTTGTAAGCGTGCCTGTCTTGTCAGAGCAAATTACTGTTGTACAACCCAATGTCTCAACACTAGGTAGCTTCCGCACAATGGCATTCTTTTGTGCCATCTTCCGAGTCCCAAGGGCCAAACAAGTCGTAATGACAGCAGGCAATCCTTCAGGTATAGCAGCAACAGCCAAAGCAACAGCAATCTTGAAATAATAGGTACACTTCTCAAATGAGAACCTAATATTCTTTGGCCAGCCATCAACAACTTCCCATGAGAGAAAATTTTTATAGCTTATGATCCACACCAGAAGACAAACAATACCAATGGCTTTTGTCAGATATTCCCCGAATTCATCAAGTTTCTTTTTCAAAGGTGTGTCATCATCTTCTAAAGAAGCTTCCTGGATTTGTGCTTGAATTTGTCCTATTTCTGTAGACATTCCAATGCTCACAACAATGCAAGTACAGCAACCATTGACAACAGTAGTTCCTGCAAAAACCATGCAATCTTTAGCTTGCAACTCACAGTCATCCATACGGATTTTGTTTGTGCTTTTAATAACAGGCTGACTCTCTCCAGTGAGAGAGCTCTGTTCCATCCTCAAGGTTGATGTTTTCAGGGATGCAATTCGCATGTCTGCAGGAACCTTGTCTCCCACCCTGAGTTCAACTATATCCCCTGGAACAAGTTCTCGGGCAGAAAGATTTGGAATACTATAGCCATCTCTCAGAACCTTTGCTTGCTCAGATTGCATTTCTTTGAGGGCTTCTAAAGCCTTCTCAGCATTAGTCTCCTGCCATACTCCTACAGTGGCATTAAGCACAAGGATTAAGAGAATTACCAAAGGCTCCACATAGGCTGTCATGCCCCCCTCACCAATGTCATTTTTATCCACATAGGCAAGAATAAATGAAATGAAAGCTGCCCCCAACAGAATTTTAACTAGTGTATCGTCAAATTGTTCTAGAATCAACTTCCACAAAGGCTTGCCATTTTCCTTCTGAAGCTCATTCCATCCATATCTTTGTCGGTGTTTCTCCACTTGCTGAGAGCTTAATCCTTTTTCTAAACTCACATCATATTCTTTCAAGCATTCTTCCACTGTTCTGGACCAATCACAGAATGGCTTATCCTCCATGGATCCAGTATTGCGCAATCAGCAAAACAAAGAATCTGAAATGAAATAGATTTTTCCACCGTTAAGAAATCCTAAGATGTGTTATAAAATCAGTCTGCTCTCAAAACAACTTTTGAGTCATACAAGTCTACACGAGCTCAAAAACTAGTCCACTGTCAAGCAAGCACTTCTGTCATAAACAAGAATTTAGCATCCCATTAAATCATAAAATTATTTTGGTAATTTGCATCTAAAAATATTCAAAAACCTACACCAGACACCCTACAACTGTTTCAAACCAAATGCCATCCTATAAGGAATGTTCTTACTCGAATTAAATGCAATTAGAAAAAGCATGGTTATACATCATTACAATTTACACAAGGTATTCTAATTAATAACTGCCATGATGATTACACCATCATTACAATTTAGATAAGCAGCTAGCAGCTGCATCACCAACCGACAAGAATACAAACTGCAAAATCCTTTACACAGCTAAGCAAAACACTTCAGCAACAAGTTAGATATAGCATAAAATTGTTCTGAAACAAATTCAAATAGTGAAAACCCTCCAACAATTTGGTTCAGTAGATGCAATTTTACAATGCTTTTTCTACCATCACTACGGTTTACATCAAGGAAATTCAATTAAAGATATCATCAACCAATAAGCAGCTGAACAACCCAACAAATTGGCTTTTTTAGACGTAAATCTCAAACGCTTCTCCTAACATCATTACGATTTATATTAAGAATTCCAATTAACGAAATCATTAAACAATAAGAAGTTAATATCTACAGGAACCAACAGGATATTGAATTCAAATTACCAAAGATGTTTCACCGTGATAAAAATTCTTTAAGAAAGAAAACATGAAAAGATATAATGAACTACTGTATGGCAACAAATTCCAAGTTCAAAAAATGGAAAGCCCTAAAAACCAAAAACAATAAACTTGCTCTTAAAAGGTTGAAAAACCTCAAAACAATGAAGTGTCGATTTCACCTTAACAAAGAAGAATATTGCTTGGCGTTAGCAAATCCTTCAAAATCTGAAGCATCAAGAAAATAATGTTCCTTAAACAAGTCCTTGAACATTAATAACACCCTCAGGGTGTTACATAAACGCTGAATTGTGAACGCCCACGACTGTATCTTTGGGTTCGACAAACAAATGAGAATTTTTAATAAGCTAGAATAGACCTGAATAAACCCAGTCTGATTTACGATAGACCTGAATAGACCTGAATATTGCTTGGCGTTAGCAAATCCTTCAAAATCTGAAGCATCAAGAAAATAATGTTCCTTAAACAAGTCCTTGAACATTAATAACACCCTCAGGGTGTTACATAAACGCTGAATTGTGAACGCCCACGACTGTATCTTTGGGTTCGACAAACAAATGAGAATTTTTAATAAGCTAGAATAGACCTGAATAAACCCAGTCTGATTTACGATAGGTCCATGTGCCACGCCCACCATGGATAATCTACATACCTAGATAGTGATGTTAACCCAACTTACTGCTATACCACAACCCAACACACAAAAAATATATCACCAAAAAAGAATTCAAGATATAGATCCACTGGGATCCACTCCAATGAAATGAAGTTCATATATTATTCCCCGTAATCCTCTCTTCAGAATATGGTTGCGGTTTTAATGTTAGTATATACGAAGTTTCAAGCTCCTCCCACTCAACGGCAGTTGAATTGTTATGCGCGTAGTCCGCATGCTTAATAACTTCAGTGTTTGTGAGTTACATCCCATAGAGCTTGAAGATATAGATGTGAATAAGGGTTATGGACATAAAACAATAAAAATTCTCATGTTTTCAAGAGAAAGCGATGATATTTCCTATAAGTCTGATCTACTTTTCAAACAAACTGTACATCTCTACATCGAAAAGATCATTAATTAAGGATTCAACCGAATCTCAGTATCAATCAAACCATTTACATCACAGAAGCAAACAAAACTCAAATTTTCAAGATGCAATTAGTTTCAGAAAACATACAAAACAGAATAATATCCGTATCATATCCATTTCCAGCAAATCCCACCAAAGAAAATTTTCAAATTAAAACAGAACCTACTCATTCAAAAACATTTCAAAACGAAATCAAAGCGGGGGAAAAACAGAAACAAAAAAAAAAGCACCGAAGGATGCACCACTAGCTTCGACCTAGTGACTACCAATGTGCACTACAACACTACTACACAAAAATAACCCCAAAATAAGCATTTTCATGAATGCTCTGGCTTTGTAAAGCATACGAATAACCTACCAGTTGCAGAAAGCAAAGCAATTTCTGGTTGGTCTCTCTCTCTCTTTTCACATTTCTAGCACAATTCTTCGCTCAATCCTCGTCAAAAGGAGGACAGATCTTTTATCACAAGCAGTGCCGAAAACCTGAAAAAGATGCGAATCCAACGAAAAAGAAATCGCATTATTTCTAGGTGACCTTCGGGCCACCTTCCTTGAAACTTCCAGCCCAGCACGCATTATAATTCTAATTATTCTTAACTCATTAAAAACCCAAATATTGTGTGTTGTTCTCGAACTTGCGCTATTTAATACATTGGGCATACAGTTGACGGTTAGTCTGTCTGTCAGATCAAAATTTTATCAATTCTTTACCCGACTTTAGGGGTTGTTAGAGTCCACTTTATTTCGAATTGGATACCCACTTGTAAAGGGATTGAAACTTTCCACACTAGGTTAATTTAATAACACGTATGAGTTGAGTAAAGCATTTGAGCCATTTATATGAAAAGGTCAGAAAATTAAATGTAAAGGTAAGTGGTTTAAAGATTGTGTGGTTTAAGTAAAAGATTTAGAAATTTATTAGATGCCTGTCTTATATGTTTATTTTGGTCAATGAAGTGTCTTGGAATTTATATTGGATATTTGTTTTCTTTGACCGTGGTTATTCTGGCTTCAAAATAGATCTTTCGTACAGCATGATAGTGACGTGTTAGTCAATCGCAGCTGTTTATTGCAAAATCGACAGTGTAAAACGTGCAACAAACATGCATGTTAGTCAATTCGTATTGTCGTTTTGGAGCCAGAATGGATGCTTCTGTTTTCTTTGTAGTCAAGGATTATTATTATTATTATTAATTTGGATTCATTTAGGGATGTTCTAGAATTTAGTTCTTTTGTTCACCTATTACATTCTAATTCTTGGATATATGTAATGACAATATTTATAAATGTCTAGGCAGGGTGGTCATTGTGTTTACAGAGGACATGTTGTCCTAAATCAATCCACGAAAAGGTGTATAAAATGATGTAACATATGTATTCATTCATATGATCATAGATTAGTGTTACGAATTTGGATTCAATCGCGTACACTATAGAACTTAGCTCGTTTGTTCACCTACTGCTTTCTCATTCTTGGATATATGTAGAGTGGCAATATTTATAAATGTCTTGGTAGGGTTGAGGACATGTTGTCTCCTAGATCAATCCACAAAAAGGTGTATAAAATGATGTAACATCTTTATTCATTCATATGATCATGGAATGTCTATGCATATCTAAATTCCTCTTAGTACTCCAAATCTACATGTTATGATACAAAACCAAATAATGATTATAATGAATGCATTGAATGCTTATCAATACAAGGACATGCAATAAATCATGCAAATTTATGTTTAGTTGGACATAGGTAGGAAGGGAAGCTATCTAAATTTGAATTTAAATCTTTTTATTTAAGAAGGACAAGTTCAAGCTTTCAAGGACATCCCCACAATGATGGACATGTCCTAGTTTCATGAAAGGGGCCAAATCAAAGAGGGTAATATGTGTGTGTATAGGTATAATAAATAAGTAGATTCACGGAAAATTCATATGGATGGGTATAAGTGGTAAGTGTATAGGAATGTGTGTTAAGTAAAGCATAACAAATTATGGGGGAAGCATTGTGTCCACCAATGTAACGATGAGGCAATGAAGGCTCAAATATCATGGAAGAAGGTATGATACTTTGGAGGTAAAGGTAACTCTATGAGTGTTATGTAAGCTCTAAAAGTACGGTATGATAATGTAGGGTCATAATCTAAGGTCAAAGGAGAAATCATGAGCATCATCTTACATGGTAAATGTCATAATCATAGGTAAGATAACAAATGTGGACAAGCATAAGCAAAGTATCATAATAAGCATGGAGACGTATGACAAGCAATATGACAAGAAATAATAATGTTATGTAAGAATCCAAAGTAGTAAGGCAAGGTCCAAAAAATCATGACTAATAACAGACAAATGCATATAAGGATGCAAAAGGTAAAATATCAACCCAATGGAAAATAAAGGCAAAGGTAAAGGTGAATAAAGCATAAACAAGGAGGAGGTGTAAGCAAAAACACAATAAAATATGTTCGGGAAAGTGAAAACCAAAATGACTCCTTAGATAAGAAAGTTAAGCATGAAACCAAAGATACAAGGTGAAATTAGTGTGAAAAGTACAACAAATGAGGTGTAATAAAAAAGAACAAGATGTAAATTGGACACAAAAGGTAAATGGGAGAATAGGTGAGGGCGATTACAACATAGGTATGTGTTATAATAAAATAGATCAAATACAAATGATAGAAAGCACACGAAGAAGTGATATGAACAACACAACACATGTTTGTAGTCATTGGTATCAACATGCACAATTAAAGATGTCTTTGATTTATCCACATACTAACTAAGAACATGGAAACATAAGGCCAATAAAAAGCAAAGAATTCACCTCTTATATCAAGTGGCTTCTCTCTTATGTCATATGCAAAATATAGAGTGTGTTATGATAAACAAGACTAACCTCTTGACATACATGATTTCTTTTTCCATAATTCAACTTATTCAGTGAGAAAATTGTTTCGGAAGATACTTTGAAATGACCAATTCATGATCTTTGTATGCATAACGGATCTAACAGTATTTGTCTTTAACAATAGTTATAAACAGTTACGAAAACAACCAAAAAAATTTGTCAAAATCTGATATACCATTTTGAAACTGAAGTTTCGGTCAGGGCCCTATGCTCAATGTTCATGTGTTAGAAGTGAATGCAATGTACAACATGAAATTAGGGCAAGACAAAATTTGAAAATCCAAGCCTCGGTACCTCCGTAACGCACGGACAGTCTTATTTTTGATTGAAGAAATAATAAATACGGAGGCCGTGCAATGCGAGGAAGGTTCGTGCTTATTTCCTCCTCGTTAAAGAGTGGCCAGTTACACAAGAAAGAGGGCGTGACTGCAATTATTATTTCCCTTAATAATAAAGTCAAACCTTCCTGGGGTCCCACCCCCCACCAGGAGGAAAGTACGAGGGATTTAAACTGCTTAATTTGACCGCTGAATATTAAGTGGTGCCTCCAACCCTAGAATAGTGAGGTGTAGATTCATTCCACAAAGCTTGGAGGGCATATCCACCGTTATTGGAGGGCCCCACCAAGGTGAAGTACAGACGTCATGCTGTCGTCCTGTCGTTATCATCTGTGCCTTTTGTTTCAAGTTTCCAACAAGTCTTGTTGTCTCCGTCTTCTCCCACAAATTCCACATGATTGTTTTTTTCACATTGAATTCATTGACATTGAAAAGGAGGAAGGCTTGCTTGGGCATCACGGAAGGAAGGAAGGAAGGAATCAAAGTAGTTAGGTAGTTGAGTTCAATAATTGACCACATTTCATGGTCCTCCTCTTCCATTCCATGGCTTCTAGGGAATTTCTCTTCAAAAAGTGTGGTTCAACCCTATCTCTTTACATGTTGTTATGGATTCTTTTCTGCAAAGTGGTGGGTCCTCAGAGTTTAGGTCTTATGAAGAGTTTGAAAAGTTTGGAAGTGAGAAAGTCAGATATTGCAATTTATTTTCTTACATAAACTAGCAATTGCATCTTGGTGTGTAATGGATACGTCAAGAAGTTGTGGAAGGTCAATTGGAGAAAATTTCGATTTATTTTTTGCATACATTTGTATAACACATGAGATTGATTGATGTTGCATGTGCAACAAAGGTCTTAATGGATAAATGATAGATTCAAATCAACTATGCATCCAAACACAATTGAAATAATCCCTTTGAATCAAGTAGATAAACCAACGAGAGAGAGAGAGAGAGAGAGAGAGAGAGAGAGAGAGAGTTGTGAAACCCAAATTTATCACATAAATCCAAATAAATATTATAAATACCATATTGACAAAGCTTGTTTTCAATTACATCAAGTAATGAGCAATATCTCAATACATGCTACATAATCATATGTCATAAGTACATGATTAAACATGGTACAATAATTGACTTAGGCAGTCTATCACCAACAAGCCAAATAATACAATTAAGAGTACAAGTATTGTGTGCTAACACTGAAATCTCCAATAGTCCAACCCAATAATCTTTCTCTAATCTAACATCATAATAAGGAAAATTTAATCAATCTAACAATACACATAAAAAATATATGCATTTATCATCCACTTGCATACATCAATATAGTGAAATTTACCAACTATTCTTTAAATTTTTCATGAATCATTTGCATGCATTGATTTCCCTATTTTTTAGTTTGTTTTTTTTAATAATTTTCTTGAACGTAATTGTAAGGTAATGCAATGAAAAATATTCAATATTCATAAACGAAGAAGTATACTATGTGTATAACATCATTCTCACAAAAAAATTTAACTACTTTTTAGCATTAAAAAATGAAATATCATAACTTTAGATTGACTACCAATTCACAAAATAATCAAATGATTTGTTTAATATATTGTATATATGGTTACATATAATCATTTGCATACACAATCTACTTGTGTATGCATATAATTGATATGCAAACATACAAATTTATTTGTATTTATAAGCAAGAAACAAAGATAAAAATCAGCATATAATATTTAAATTTTGCTCTACAAAACATAGATTTTATACTTGTTTGGTTCTCAAATGATAAAGAGGCAAGATGGGAGAGTTGGGAGGTCAAACTCAGTCACAAACTGTTGCGAATTCACTTCTTTATGTTGGTGTAAATAAATGTTCATTATGGATATTATTACGCTTTACTTAAGTTAACTTAGGATAATACATCTCTTCGTAGTTTGAATTTGAGACACTTAGGGAAGTGTGCACATAAGGATATAGCTTGTAGGAGAAATTCCACCTTTTGTGGTCTTATTTTGTTGTTACACTCCACATTCGGTGGTTCATCCACCTCTTGTGGAATATTATATTATTTCTCCTACCTACTCCTAGTATTTCTTACCTACCCTTGTTTCTCATTGAGCCACGTGTCATGGTTGTGTGCTCGTATATCCATATGACCTTGCCTATATAAGCAAGCCCATATTCATTGTATTGGTTAATCTAGTTGATCATTTGCATATTGATGAGAATACAGTTTGTTCTTGTCATTATTTTTTCTCTCTTTTATACTTTTCATTGTGCCCTTGATTTTGGCAAAATCTCACATGGTATCAGAGTCATTGGAGCTTCAATTGATTGTTTTTTGGAGACATCTTGGAAGGCTTCTATTTTTGGATCTGAGAGACAGCATTTTTTGGAGGCATCTTAGAGCGTTTTCGACCTCACCATTGCGTCTGGGAGACCATTTCCATAAAAATCAAGTATAAACTCGACCTATTTTGACAAAAATTGAATTTTGGGTGTTGGAGGAATTTTTTGCGGGTTCGTACCTTCTGCCCAGTCAGCAGTGCACAGTCACCGCCCAGACAGCATTTTTTGAAAAAAATTAGATCCCTCTCTGTTGAGCAGTTTGGATTTTTGGGTCAACTTTGGAGGCTCATAACTTGCTCGATTTTGCTCCTTTTTGGGTGCAATTTTTTTTTTATTTGGGCTAATTTTTCGTGCTTTTCGCAGTGGTGTGATTATTTTATGATTTTGGTGCACAGGTTTTTTAGAATTTTTGGATTCTCTCAGTTGTACCTGTCCAATCCTCAATTTTGCAACTTCAAAGGCTTCGTTTGAGCTCATACGACCTCCTTTTCAGGTGTCGTTTTTTTTTAAAGTGCATTTTTTGTCTACTTTCATAATCCATGATCAGATTTCAATTATTTTGAGTGGAAATTGTACTTTCAGATATTGGTTTATTTGGCCTACTTGGTACTTGTAATTTGCTTGGATCTTAGTTTAGATCTCTTGAATTATTAGTTTGATTCTCTTTTGGCCTTATTGAGGCAGTTGTCAAGTTGAAATCAGAAGCCCACTTTTCCATTTTTTGCAAGTGGCCCATTGTACATGCATTAAGTATAAAGTGCCAAATCATCATTTTGGGGGTGTCTTTGATTAAGTGAATTTGGGGGGGTGTCTTGTGTGATTGTGCATCTCTTTCCTTGTGCTCTTTCATTTTTGTTGCAATGAGTCCTCATAAATTTCCACCTTTAACTCAACATAATTATGCATCATGGAAAATTAAAGTATGGAGCAAATTAATGGAAAAAGGTCCCTCACATTACATAGATGGAACAATAGCAACACAACCTGATCCTAAGGCTGATCCTAATACTCAGTTAGAATGGCTCGCTAAGAATTGCATGGCTCTTGGAACTTTACGTAAGTATGTCTCAGATGACCTCATTTTTCACATTGAGAAATGTACTACAATCAAAGAGGCTTGGGATATGTTTTAGAAATTGTATGGTCAAGTTGATGAAATCATAGGTTACAATATTGACAATGAGCTCACCAACTTAGATCCCAAGATTTTTGATACAATCCAACCAAAGCAAATGAGCTAAGAGCAAAGCTTAAGGATTGTGGAATTGACAAAAAGGATGCTTAGTTGATATTCAACTTGTTAGACAAGCTTGCACCAGAATATGCAGCATTTGTGTCTACCTTCCAAACTCATTATTTGACAATGGGGAGTTCCTACATTATGCCTTCATTTGATGCTTTCACAAAAATGTTGATATTGGAACAATCTAAGTTGTTGAATATGGGGCTCCTCAAGTCTTCAAAGTCCAAGGCTTTGGTGGCTAATCAAGGGACTCAAGGGAGTCAAGGCAAATATTCCAACAACAAGAAGAAGCAATCTAAGTCAAAGTCACAATAGGAAAAGGGCAATCATCATCTCCATCACAAGGCGATTTTTCATCCTCGTCTAAGAAGGGGACTCCACCTAAGAAGGATAAACCAACTTGTGCATATTGCAAGAAGTATGGTCATGATGAGCATCGATGCCACACCAAGAAATTTGACGAGTTGACAAATCTTCTTAAGAAAAACAACATCAACTTGCCATCTGCCTACACAAAGAAGGATTCATCTCCTTCCTCTTCCTCATAGTCCAAGGGAAAAGGGCAAGCATTTGTGGCTACAACAGATTCTTCACAGCAGTGGGTACTTGACTCAGGTGCCTCTTATCACATGGGTTCTACAAAGGAGCAGTTTTCTTCATTGGAGCCATCTAAGGTACCCCACATTTACATAGGTGATGATACACAAGTAGAGGTTGAAGGTCAAGGTTCCTAACTTGTCTACCAACCTTCTCTCTATCTACCAAATCACTCACTATGGGAATGGGAAAAAGGTTGAGTTTACATCCGATTCAGTTGTGGTAAAGGAACTTGATGATGATGCCTTGGTAGCAGTGGGACAAGTCAATGACAACTCAAGGCTTTATTCATTCTCCCACTTTGTGCCAAGTTCTCCTTATAGGGCCTTGCTTACTCATTCAAATTCAGAAAGTATCTTTGGCATGAGCGGTTTGGTCACCTCAACTACCACTATCTTCAGCAGCTCAACACTAAAGACATGGTCATGAGTCTACCTCGAATCAGTTTTTCAGAGGGTGTGTGTTCAAGTTGTTCCATGGGCAAGCATCCCGAGGAGAAGTTTGATAAAGGGAAAGCTTGGAGAGCTTTGGAAGTTCTTCAACTTGTTCACAGCGATGTAGCAGGTCCATTTCCAGCACCTTCATTTAGCAAGGCCCTCTATGTCCTCACCTTCATTGATGACTACTCCCACTTCACTTGGGTCTACTTTCTCATTCATAAGAGTGAAGTATTTGACATATTTCAGGACTTCAAGACTCGTGTGGAGAAGCAATCCGGGAAAGTGGTCAAGATTCTTCGTATAGATAATGGAAGGGAATATGTGAACAAGAGACTTGAGGATTTTTGTACATTTGAGGGGATTGATCTTCAACATTCTATTTCATACACTCCATAGCAGAATGGAGTTGCAGAGCACAAGAATCAAACTCTCAAAGAAATGGCTAGTTGTATGATACATGCACGTTCTCTTGATCCCGCCTTTTGGGCAGAGGCTATCAGTTGTGCCACACACATCCAAAATCGGGTTCCTCACAAAGCCTTGCAAGGTATTACTTCTTTTGAGGCTTGGGCTGGTAGGAAACCGATTGTGAGACATTTCAAAGTCTTTGGGTGTCTAGCATGGGCTCACATACATCCACAAAAAATGCAAGGCATTAGAACCTTTGAGTAGGCCTTGCATATTTGTTGGATATCCTGAGGGTGTTAAGGCATATAGATTGATGTATCTTGAGACACATGAGGTGTTCATTGAGAGAAGTGTTCACTTTGAGGAAAACTCTCCTAGCTTAGCCTCTATACCTCCTCCACCTTCCTCCATTGTGGATAGTGATGCTAGTGATTCAGATGATGAGACTCCTTCAACTCTGACTCGTAGGGTTACACCTCCGCAAGGTCCACTTGCAGTTGAGGAGCCTCATTCTTCACCTCCACCTAGACCTCGTTGGGCTTGACAAACACTTGAGTCAGCAGGTTCTCTTGTTGGGTATCCTTCAGATACACGGAGGACTCGATCACAGCATCAGGATATTCCACATGCATTCATTGCTACCGCTTTCGATCCACAGACATTTCGAGAAGCATCAGGGGTTCCTGAGTGGGACCAAGCTATGGAGGAAGAGTATAGTTCCTTGATCAGGAACAACACATGGGATTTAGTCCATCTCCCTAAGGGAAGAAAGATGGTTCGATGTAAGTGGATCTATCGAACCAAGTTTGCAGTGGATGGTAGTGTGGATAAGTATAAGGATCAACTTGTTGCGAAAGGTTTCTCTCAGGTTCCAAGTGTTGACTATACTGAGACCTTTGTGCCCGTAGCCAAGATGAACTCCATTCACTTGACACTTGCTATTTTTGCAGCTCATGGTTGGTTTGTACATCAGATAGATGTGAAGAGTGATTTTCTTCATGGTGATCTTGATGAGGAGATTTATATGGATCAGCCACAGGGTTTCATCCAGGATACTTCCTTGGTTTGCAGACTAAGAAAATCTCTCTATGGCCTCAAGCAAGCCCCCAGGGCTTGGTACGCCAAGATGGATTCCTTTCTTCTCTAAGCAGGGTTCACCAGGTGTCATTTCGATCCGAATGTCTACATTTTGTGACAAGATGACTCTCACTTGATAATTGTGCTCTATGTTGATGATTTGATCATTACAGGGAGCACCGCATCCATCATTAGCAGGGTGAAATTTGCTTTGCATGATAGATTTGCTATGACTGACTTGGGTCTTTTGCACTACTTTCTCGGGATAGAGATTTAGCAGTCACCTTCTTTCAGGAGTCAAGCTTGAGACTCAGTGTTCTTCTCCACTATTTGATGCCACATTGTATTGTCAGCTTGTGGGTAGTCTCATCTACTTGACTCACACACGCCCTGATATTTCATTTGCAGTTGGCATGGTTTCCTGCTTCATGCAGGAACCACATGAGCTTCATTGGAAAGCCGCCAAACTCATCCTTCATTACATCCAGGGTACACATCACTATGGGATTCACTATGCAGCAGGCACAGGACTTCGCTTGGTTGGTTACATAGACTCTGATTGGGCTGGCGATCCTGATGATCGTAAGTCTACTTCAGGTTACAATTTTCACCTTGGTTCAAGATCCATTTGTTGGCAGCGCAAGAAGCAACATGATATTCTCTTTCTTTGACTGAGGCTGAGTATCGAGCAGTTGTTAATGCAGCGACTGAGACCATTTGGCTTCAACAGATTCTCACAGAGTTTGGGTTCACCACTCCACGACCGACAGTTCTACATTGCAACAATCAAAGTGCTGTTGCAATCTCGAAGAAACCGGTCCAACACGAACGGACCAAACACATCGAGATCCATATGCACTACATCCGAGAGCTGATTCATGAACAGGTCATTAATTTGCAGTATTGTCCTACAACAGAGCAAGTTGCAGACATATTCACCAAACCTTTCACCGAGAGTAAGTTCCAGCAGTTGTGATCTCTCTTGGGGGTGCGAGATGTCTCATTAGGGGGGGTCAGCTGACTTCTCCTTCCTCTCTTACGGGGGGGACTTTTTCCTCTTTGAGGTTTTGTCCTTCTTCTTTGAGAGTCTTTTGTACATTCATCTCTCTTTTGGGGGGAGTTTTTTCCTACTAGGTTTTCTCCCTTTCTCCATTTGTGAGAGATTGCATTGCATAGTTTTGCTTGCATTTGCATATTGTACATGGGTACCTATCATGGCCTTGTAGCCGAGACCCATCTTGCATTGTTGACTTGAGTCTTCATTCCCCTAAGTTGCACTTAAGGGGGGGTGTTGGTGTAAATAAATATTCATTATGGATATTATTACACTTTACTTAAGTTAACTTAGGATAATGCACCTCTTAGTAGTTTGGATTTGAGACACTTAGGGAAGTGTGCACATAGGGATATAGCTTGTAGGAGAAATTCCACCTTTTGTGGTCTTATTTTGTTGTTACACTCCACATTCGGTGGGTCATCCACCTCTTGTGGAATACTATATTATTTTTCCTACCTACCCCTAGTATTTCTTACCTACCCTTGTTTCTCATTGAGCCACATGTCATGATTGTGTGCTTGTATATCCATATGACCTTGCCTATATAAGCAGGCCCATATTCATTGTATTGGTTAATCTAGTTGATCATTTGCATATTGATGAGAATACAGTTTGTTCTTGTCATTCTTTTGTCTCTCTTTTATACTTTTCATTGTGCCCTTGATCTTGGCAAAATCTCATACTTTCACCCACAAAAGAGCTAGAAAAATATTAAATCTACACTATGTAATAAAAACCCCCTATGTCTACACTATGGAATAAAAACCCCCTATTGGAAAATATTGTTTATACCTTCAAATATGCTCTAAATGAAACATTGCTTTCTTTTTTTGGATTCTCTATGTCAAATCTAGAAAGAGGTCTCCCTTTTTAAAGCCTCATAAGCTCTTAAAGTGTCTAGTTTTTCCAATTGAAGTTTTTATCTTCCATATTAAAATAACTAAAGTTCTTCCAATATGACACATGATTTCCAACCAATGAACTCTTCCAAAATAATATTTATTTTATTTTATTTTTATGTTATTTAGAAATTCAAATGCATTATATAAAATATCTTTTTAAAATATCATGCAAAGAAAAGAATTCATAAAGTGGCTTAAGTAGAACTTGATTTTTTTTTAAATATTTATAATCTCTTTTTTTTTCAATTCTTTTATTTTATATGTAGTCACATAAATCTGTCCACTTAATTAAATGAATATTTAATATTTATTTGATTATTTAACCATCAATTAATAATTAATTAAATTAATATTTAATTAATTCATCTTAACCCTATTCTCCTATTAATTAAATAAATTATTCAATTTATTTGATTTAATTCACTTAACCAAATTCAGACCATTAATTAAATAAATAAATCATATTTATTTAATTAAATCTTCTCTCACATTTAAATAAATTAATATTTATTTAAATCCCCCAAAATCCCACCTCTCACATTTAAATAAATAAATCATTTATTTAAATCACCTTTATCCTCCACCCACTTGTATTTTCCTACAAAAGCAAGTTGCACAATTATTTTAAATAAACAATTTATTTAAATCACCTTTATCCTCCACCCACTTGTATTTTCCTACCAAAGCAAGTTGCACAACTATTTTAAATAAATTATTTATTTAAAATCCTATTTATCCTCACCCACTTGAAACCTTTAATGGTTTCCCTTAAAGTATTCAAACTTGATGGCTTTAAAGTCTTCAAACTTGATGGCTTCCTTCTATAGTCTTCTTAAGACTTTAATGGTTTTCCTTAAAGTCTTCAAGCCTTTAAAGGTTTCCCTCAAAGTCTTCAAGCATTTAAATGCTTTATCTTCATTTTCTCATTTAAATAAATTAATATTTATTTGAATATTTATCCAAATGCAAATTACACCATTTAATTGAAATAAATGATTTTATTTTAATTGAAAATACCAAAATTTCTCCCACTTGCATTTTCCTACAAAATCCACTTGTATGCCTAAACCCCTTCTAGATTCTTCTAAACCCTTCCTAATTAGCCTAAATTCATCCCTTAAATATTGTCACATTCCTAAGCAAATTGGAGTCACTTCTCAAAGACTCCAAAGTCTTTGAAAAACAATTAATGCTTTGTGTGTTCAACAAATTAACCCTCAAAGTCTTGGATAACCTTTGAAAGCTTCCAACCTTCAACCACTAAATGGCTCAAAGTCTTTGATAACCATTGAAGGCTTTCAACCTTCAACCACTTAATCCCCAAAGTCTCCAATAACCATTAATGGTTACCTCAAACCCTCCCACATGGTTAAAACATTTGTTTTGACTCAACCTCTACCCAACCCAAAGGTCTCATCAAGCCATTAATGCTTTGACCATGATTATCTCTTAAACATTTGCACAAAGGTTTATCCTTGAATTAACTCTTAATCCAGTGGGTAATCTTAATTTAGACTTGACCCTTGCCTTCTAGATAACCATGAGGTCTTCTCAGGCCTTTAATGCCTCCAACCTCTTCTCTCAACCCAATCCTATGTTGAAACTTGTCACCATTTTATTGGTGCCAATTGTGCACATGGATCCCCAACTTTCAATCCTAACCCTTGTTAAGATTGCTCAATCTTAACCCTTCATTTCCCTATTTCTTCTATAAATAGAACCCTTCTCCTCAAGCAAAAGGAGAAGCATTTAGAGTATTGTTGTTATACTGGCATTAGCATAGAGCTTTTTCATAGCATCACTATCTACTCTTGCATAGTATTTGCTTATCATATTCAACCATCTTGAATCTCCATATGGCATCCATGGCTAGTGCTAAAAGCTGAGAGCTACACTCATTTGGGACTTGGAGAGGAGAGGAACAAGGGAGGAGCAACTATGAGCATCTTGATTAGCTATTTCATTCTATGTTTATATGCTTTCTATTTCATGCTTAATATCTCTCTTGATATGCATGTTTAGGATAATCTTTTGTTGCTAACACTAACGTTTGTTTTTTGTGCTCTTGTGTGTGTTGCCATCAAACAGATTTTCTAATCCCTTTTTGCAGAGCATCATTTGGTGAACCCGACGTGAATCGAACACGCAAAAAGAGCAACTTTTTTTTTTAACCAATAACATGTTTGAATGTTGAAAATGTCACACAGGTTGCGCTTTTGACACTGTTTTGGTGCGTTTGACATTATTTTGGCGCTATTCACTCTGTTTCAGTGCTTTTCCCTTCTCTGTCTTTCCCTTTCTTTTAGTGCGTTTGTGTTAAATAGTGCCTCTGTTCAAACGCAGACTAGCGCTATTGTAACAAAACGTTGTACAAATCACCTTGTAACCAAAAAAAAAAAAAAACCAAAAAAAAAAAAAATTAGGCTTGTAGAAGCCCACCAAATAGGCGGATTTTACTAACTATTTTTCTCTTTTGTGCAGATTTAAATTAGATTAAAAAGTAGATTTATATTTTTTACTAACTTGTTTTTTAGAAGTTGGTTTTAAAAATGAATTCACTTTTTATTTTGGTTTAAAATTAACTTCACATTTCAAATTTGGGCTTTTAAAAAAAAAGAATCACACATTTGTTTGGGGCTCTTAAAAAGAATTTCATTGTTCAAAGGTAAAAAGAACCACAAACTTATACAAAAACAACTTTATTTTTTTTTTTGCAAGTTAGGAAACAAACTTCGTTTTGGTGCTTAAAATCAACAAGGCAAAATTTCTTTTTTGCATCAAACTTAAAAATCACAATCCACACTTCAAATTTTTGGTGCGATAAAAAGAACAATTCACTTGTCTTTATTTTTGGCAAAAAAACAAATTTTCCTTCATGCAAACGTGTTTTTCATTAAGTTGACCAGGACTTTCAAACTTCTAGATTACAAAACATATTGCTTCGAAGTTAAAAAGAACACCATGACTGTTGGAGCAACATCTCCAAATAGTTAGATCATATTGCCATGATGGATTAAAAAGAACAAGTGAATTTTGTGTTTGGCACGCTTGTGCACAAAAGTCAGTCGAGTGGACCTACTTCTAACACACACTATCCTCTCCCTTGGCTCTCGTGGTCCTAGGTGCAAGAGAAAAGTGTTAGTAACACTCAAAAATTTTATTTTAAGAGAGGCCTGCCAAGGGATCGATACTCTTGGGAACGACCTCGAGCGGTAAATCCTTCGAGCCGCTATAGAAATCAGGTGAGAGCGAAAGTTGTAGCCTTGGGTATAGCTGTTCCTACAGTGTAACTGGCCGAAAGGACAAATGGGCCCCACCACCAGTTACAAGGCTCTTAAGTGAGTCACTGCAGAATGAACTTATGTCCAAAGCCATCGAACATGACTAAACACCTTTAAGTAGTAGCTCACCCGTTCTATTGATTGAGGATATTTGAGATACAATTTAGTGCAAGAGCATAGAAGGTTTTGCTCCCAAGATACTCACCATACATATTTCCTTGAGTAGAAACATAGCTTTTTGAAAAGTCACTTGTGACTTGATAAAAGTGGTGACTCCCCCATCATAGGGATCATCTATTTGTTATGCTCGTGCAAGACTTAGTATATCACATCCTTACCTGCCACGGTGGGATTCATAAGGTATGTAGTACCAAAGTTGAAGAAATATCAAGATGTGGGCTAAATTTATCACAACTGGCCATTGGACCTTAGGGATAAAAAGTGTTTGAAGTGTGTTCGTTTTACAGACCAAGTACAAATTGAGCCGACTTCAGGCTTTGGAAATACATCTTAAAATACATCTAAAAGAAGGGTCAGAAACAAGTCCAAGGATTGGGTTAATCTAGACCCATACTCATTCGTGCCTTTGAGGCTACAATTTTGTGTTTGTGTGCTTGCTTTGTTTTCTTGTCAAAGAAAAATCAGAAAATCAATCCCAAAAACAAAGTATTCATCCAACATCTGTCAACACAACCAAAAATACCAAAAACAAAGTGCAAACAAACAAAGAGTCAAAAATTTATGACCATTCTTCACATCTTGCGAAAGAAGAAGTGTCATCAGAATATTACCTTGAAAAGAAGACCATTAAGCTCAAAGGCTTTGATCAAAAGGAGGAAATTCTTCTATCTCAATAGACAAATCTTTGTCTCACATAGAGTCTTTCTACATCGCATGCGTCTCTATCTTCAAGGTAAAACAAACGAGTTTGATTCCGAATCATTGAACCGCAGAGCTTTTATGCAATATAGAGCTCTGAGTTATCACAAAAATCAAGGAGGAAAGATTAATCCCAACTTCTTCCCAAACATCTGTATCACCTACAACACAGCTCGAGAAATGCCACCAACGCCTGAAAGGGAAGAAGTAGAGTTTGTTCCATTTGTAACACAAAGTTTTTATTAAAGTTGAAAACAAAACATCCATCATCTCATTCATACATCATTTTTCCATCATCAATTCATCCCAAAACTCTCAAAACATTAAGAGGTTCTTGTCCCAAGATTCCTTTTTTAGATATTGCTTGAAATCAAACACATCACATCACTTTTAGATTGTTTCTACATCTAGGATAAGCTCATCCTAAGAGACACATCTACGCAGGTTAAAACTAGTTCATGAGTGAATCCTCTCATTGCTAGGTAGTCAAAATCTGTAACACATCTCAGATTTCTCTACACCTTATCACATCCAAACTCATCAAAACAAACAAGCAATTCAAAGAAAGAATTCTGGTTACATTTACCTTTAGAGTGCTAGAGATCTACAATCCACTAATCATCCATCTTTCATCGAACAACTCATCATCATCTTCAATCAACTTCAACACAAACTTGCAAACAAAATGGCTCAAACCCGATCGCGATCAAGGCAACGAGAAATAGAAATTGAGGAAGAAGAGGACAACCTCAATGAATTTCAAGAAGCACTTGGAGGAAATGTGAATGACGAAAACCCAAGTACTCCCACTCCTGCAACAATAGAGAGGGCCCAGCATAACCCTCTCTTTAACAAACTGTTTGACGAAATACTCAGGAGTAATGCGGATGCTCACTTCTTAAAACTCGCTCAAGAAGGAGCCAAACTCCCCTCTGACTTTGATCTTGCCCAATTAAGACATGCATCAGAAAGACAAAGTCGCCATGAGGAGGAAAGAGGTAGAGATCACATCAGATATAACATTCCTCGAGGTAACCCACCACCTCCTCCTCCAAATGAAATGGAGATGTTGCGGCAACAAGTCGAGAATCTCGCCCAACAACTTCATAGTGGTGTTAAGACCAATCAATTCTCACTTAACGACATCTGTCCCTATCCGTTTGATAGGAATCTTTATATGCCACCCTTTCCACGCGGGTTTGAAACACCCAAATTTGAAAAATATAGAGGAAAGGGGGATCCCCGTGATCATGTCCGAGAATTTCATTCTGCTTGTCTTGAAGTGGCTTATGAGGACACATACCTAATGCGCCTTTTTCCCCAAAGCTTGGGAGGAACAACCACATCATGGTTTTCCCGACTTCTAGGTGGCATTAGAACATTTGAGGAACTCATCCAGAAGTTCCTATCTCATTACTCTTATAACATTGAACGCGACATCACCATGGCTGATCTGTGCAATACCAAACAAAAACCAGGTGAACTATTCTCAGTATTCCTGGAACGATGGCGCCAAATGTCTAGCAGACGTTCTCTTCAGTTACCTGAACGAGAACTAGTGGAAATTTTCATTTCCAACTTAAACGAAGAAATGGAATTTCACTTGGATGTCAAAGACACGGACTCTTTTAACGATATGATCACCAAGGGTTTAAAATGTGAAAGGGCACTCATCAAGAAAGGACTCATCAAAATCTTTAATGAACCAAAAGATGGTCCTCGCCCGCGCTTCAATAGCGATAAACCAAACTTCTGGAACAAGAATAAAAATATCGTCAACGATGGGGTTGTGGATGCTCGAACTATCCAAAATGCACAACCTGTGGTTCGATTTGCAGGACAAAATCCTCCACCTCAAAATAACACAAATGTTCCTCCTAATCAAGGTCGCATCACATCTCAAGACGAACCAAGACCTCGTCAGCAAAAACAAAAACGCACATATACTCCCTTAGGGGAACCCATTGAAACAGTGATGCGACAACTCATTTCTCAGAATTTGATCACTCTACCTAAGCTATCCAACTGTGAACCTCAGGTCAAACCGGCATGGTGGAGAGATACTGAATACTGTGAGTTCCATCAAGGAAGAGGACACAAGACAAGTAATTGTCACCGATTGAAAGATCTCATTCAGGATCTCATTGATCGAGGAGAAATTGAGATTGAAGGACATGACCCAAAAACAACCAATAATGATCATTTGATGTTCAAGAATCCACTTCCATCACAAGATCAAAGGGGTCCTTCCACTTCCAGACGAGGTCCTGATACCACTGATTATACGCAAGCTGCATATAATTACACTGTCAATCACCTGTATGATGTCAGTGAACAAATTGCAACTATCACTTTCAAAAATCCCACCCCAAATTGCAATGTTGTTACACGTCGTGGCAAGGTCACCATCAAGGCAGCTCCACAGGGCACCACCTCTGTCCCAAAGCAATACAATCTTGTGGAACAATTAGACAAAACCCCTGCACTTATATCCATTTTGGAGCTTTTGCGTCTGTCACCCTCTCATAAAACAATCTTGGATCAAGCACTCCAAGAGGCGTCAGTCCCTGCAAATCTAAATACGGACCAATTTCAAGCCATGGTTGGAAGTCTAAAGTCATCACCTTGTCTCACTTTTTCTGAAAGTGACAACTCTTCCTTCCAGCAACCTCATAACGCCTCACTCCACATTGAAGGCTTCGTCAACCAACACAGGATCAAGCGAGTCTTGATAGATAATGGAGCAGGCCTAAACATCTGTACACTACAGTTGGTCACAGCATTGGGATATGCAATAGAATCAGTGGATCCTCGCAAGAAGATCACCATCAAGGCCTATGATGATGCAGAGCGTTCATCCAAAGGAGCGGTGGTGCTACCAATCCGAGTGGGCCCTGTGGTAAAACACATAATTTGTCAGGTTCTGGACCTTCCTCTGCCATATAATCTATTATTAGGAAGACCTTGGATACATGCCATGCAAGCCGTTCCATCTACCTACCATCAATGTATCAAGTTCCCACATAATGGTGCAGAGATCACAATCCTGGGCGATGCAAATCCCTTTGCATTTTGCCATAATATCAGCCATCAACCAGAAATTACTGTTCCTAATAATAGGGAAGCCATTTCCTCCACATCATATGTAAATCCCGCCTCTCTTGCTAGTTCAAACACCCCTATACCCAAGCAAGAAAAGCTTAAGATGAAAATCGCAGAGGAAGGTCCTGGAGAATACAACTTGAGTCAGCTCTTTTGTGTGGGACAAATGCCCACTTCTCCTAGAACACATGGTAAACCACAGCAGTTGCTCCAGCAACCACTAATCACGCCTCCATGTGCCTTAACGCCTTTCATTCTTGGAAAGAGTCAAGAGGAAGAGACACAAGATGAGGACCTGGCGGACTGGATCTATAAAGATCCCATCACCACTGACAAACCGCAAGTTACACTTCCTACGGAACAATATGGCAAAGGCCTCCTC
This sequence comes from Cryptomeria japonica, assembly GCF_030272615.1. Taxonomy (NCBI): domain Eukaryota; kingdom Viridiplantae; phylum Streptophyta; class Pinopsida; order Cupressales; family Cupressaceae; genus Cryptomeria; species Cryptomeria japonica. The sequence continues at coordinate 719,634,485 of NC_081415.1, read as the reverse complement.
ATTATGCAAAGAATGGGATATGATGGTCAGAGTGCTTTGGGATACTGCAAACAAGGACGACACGAACCTCTACTACCAGAATTCAAGCCCAAAGGTAATACAGGCCTTGGCTTTGAAAAAGAGATCCTTCCTAAACTCAGATTCAAAGGAAAACCCAGCAAACCATTTTGCCCACCTACTGCAAAGAGGATACCTTTCATAATCAAAGCACCATCAAGAACTATCCCCACTGCCCCCTCAAGGCTCAAAAATCCACCATCACCAATGTCACTCATCCCATCAAACGAACCAGTAATCCTATCAGCAACACCATTTGTAGCAGCAACTATATTGGAACCCGCAGCAGCATCTATGGCACCAGTAGTTCCAGCAAAAGCCACTGAGTCACCATTACCAATACTTCCAGTGACAAATCCATTAAACCCCATCACAATTCCTGCAGCACCGATCACTACAAGGATACATAAACCAATCACACCTGCCGTGTTTAACTCCAAAGACATCCCAGTATGGTATAGCAATCGGATGCTGGAGAGTGATTCAGAGACCGACTCACATGAGTGGGAATTCGATTCAGTGCAACTTAACACTTCATATGAGGAAGACACATCACCACCTCCACCCCGCAAAGACATCCCTGTTTACGGAGAAGCACAGATAAAGACCACTTGGGTACCTGAGCTGGAAACATCTTCCACAGACCCTATGTCTCATCCTACGCCTGATTCTGACAGGGAGAGTACCATCAACGACCTTCACCACACTGTCTTAACCCTCACTGATACATCTCCCGCACTTAACTTAATCGATGAAGTAATGCCCATTATCCACCCTGAACTCATTGAATGGAACCAACCAAATCCCCCATGTCTTGACCTCTTCCAGAACGATGAGGCTGTCATTGACTTTTTAGAATTAAGGGATAATCTACCAAGCGGGGATCACAAAGCTGGATTCGCCATTGAACTTAATAGCGCAGCATACTTCGGGGCGGATGCCAAACCCTTCAGCTGCAAAAATATAACAATAAAACATGGATCTTCCAGTGAAAACCACACTGTGGCACTGTTTGATCCGACAAAAGTAAAAAGAAAGAGCGTATCCAATGGTGAAAACCTCTCTGAGGCGCCTGAGGATGAAGGCTTTGACATCCTCCCTGCTAGTACACAACAGGAACGATCAACGATTCTTATCGAGGAAACCAAAGAATACAATGTGGGGACTCCTGAAAACCCTCATATCATACATCTGGCATCTCTTCTCACTCCAGAGGAACAGCCTAAATTTATAGAGTTCTTCCAGAAGCGTCAGATCAACTTTGCATGGTCATATGCAGACATGCCTGGGCTTGATCCTGATTTAGTCATGCATCATCTCACAGTAGCAAAAGGAGCCAAACCTGTCAAGCAGAAGCTTCGTAAGATGCATCCTCAGATTGCCGTGCTAGTCAAAACAGAACTCAAGAAACTCCTGGATGTTGGTTTCATTAGACCAATTGATTATGCAGAATGGATCTCCAATATTGTGCCTGTCGGCAAACCAAAAGGGGGCATCCGCATTTGTACTGACTTCAGAGATCTAAATAAGGCATGTCCTAAGGATGACTTTCCCCTACCAAATATCGACATCATAGTGGATCTAACAGCAGGACATGCGATGCTTTCACTCATGGATGGATTTTCAGGATATAATCAAATAAAGATCGCACCAGAAGATCAACATAAGACAGCTTTCACATGTCCATGGGGCACATATTGCTGGAATGTAATGCCTTTTGGTCTAAAGAATGCAGGAGCGACCTATCAAAGAGCAATGACCACCATCTTCCATGACATGATGCATACTATGATGGAAGATTATGTGGATGATTTACTAGCAAAATCACTCACAAGAGAAGGACATCTCCATATCTTAGATCAAATCTTTGATAGACTGGAACAATACCATGTTCGACTCAACCCAAAGAAATGTGTCTTCGGAGTGACCTCCGGGAAGCTTCTAGGATACATTGTCTCAAGCAAAGGCATTGAGGTCGATCCAGCAAAGGTTAAGGCAATCATGGACATGCCACCTCCAAAGAATATCAGTCAGCTAAGAACACTACAAGGACGGCTTCAATCCATCCGCAGATTCATTGCACAATTGGCTGATAAGTGTCACCCATTTACACATTTGCTACACAAGAACATCCGCTTTCAGTGGGATGCTCGATGCCAGCAAGCATTTCAGACACTTAAAGACTATCTCATGAATCCACCATTGCTGATGCCACCAGATCCAAGTAGACCATTGTTACTCTATATCTCGGCAACAAGTACAGCATTAGGTGTATTACTGGCACAACATAATGCAGAAGGCAAAGAGTGTGCTGTATACTACATCTCTCGCACACTGGTTGGCTATGAACTCAATTACACACCTATTGAGCGAGCTTGCCTAGCAGTAATCCTGGCAGCCACTAAATTGCGGCACTATCTATTAACACACAAGGTACAACTCATTGCAAAGATTGATCCACTCAAGTATTTACTCAGCAAAGCAGCATTGACAGGTCACTTGGCCAAATGGGTGATGATTCTAAGTGAATTTGACATCGAGTACATGGACCGTAAAGCTATCAAAGGTCAAGTTATTGCAGATCAGTTGGCCGATGCACCACTCATAGGCGATCATCCCCTCATTTCCAATTTTCCAGATGAAGAGATATTCATGCTCACAGAAGTACAACCATGGAAACTATATTTTGATGGTTCATACACTAGGCACGGCTCGGGGGCAGGCATTTTGTTTATCACACCTCAAGGTGATAGCATCCCGAAGTCTTACAGGCTCACATTTCCATGCACAAACAACATAGCAGAGTATGAGGCCTTGATCACAGGACTCAGGCTAGCCATACAATGGAAATTAAAAGAACTGCAAGTATATGGCGATTCCCAACTAGTAATTCGACAAGCAACCGATGAATATCAGACCAAGGATGATAAACTCATGCCATATAAGCAAATGGTGGACACTCTAAAGACATCATTTACTACTATCACTTTTGAGCAGATACCAAGAGATCAGAATCGAGCTGCTGACGCCATGGCTACCATCGCATCTCTCTTAGATCTTCCACAGAATTCAACACGCTACGAGTTCTTGGTAGAACAGCTTTGGATTCCCGCTTATGATATCCCCGAATCCGACATGATATGTCACCTTGTCAGTTCTGAATCCCCATGGTACGGTGAGTTCTACACCTATCTCCGCGATCACACCCTTCCTCCCAACCAATCAAATAACCAACGTAAAACCTTCATTCGCCAAACTGCTCGATATACCATTATTGCCGAAACCCTATACCGACGCGGTCTTGATGGTACTCTCCTTCGATGTCTAGAACAAGGTGAGATAACAAAGGCTTTGGAAGAGGTACATGAAGGAATTTGCGGGACTCACTCAAGTGGTCCATCACTAGCCAAGAAGATCATGCGAGCTGGATACTATTGGCCATCTATGGAAAAGGATTCCTACTACTTTGTTAGGAAGTGCAAAAAATGTCAAGTTCATGGCGACCTAATACATGCACCAGCTCAAGAACTGCAACCAATCACAACACCATGGCCTTTTTGTCAATGGGGTCTTGATCTTATGGGTAAAATCCATCCATCTTCATCCAATGGCCATAAATTCATTATTACCGCCACCGAATATTTCACCAAGTGGATCGAAGCTGTTCCACTTACCCAAGTCACCGGCAAGCAGATCGCCTCATTCATCCTCAATTACATCATCTGTCGGTATGGTGTGCCCATGTCCATTGTCACAGATAACGGTCTTCCTTTCAAAAATCAGGATGTCCGTGAGCTTTGTGAGAAATTTCATATCCAACACCGCTTTTCCACTCCCTATTACCCACAAGGCAATGGTCAAGCCGAAGCATCCAATAAAAACATATTGAGGATCCTAAAGAAGACAGTCAATGATGCCGGTCGTGATTGGCATGTTCAATTGAATCCAGCGCTATGGGCATATCGAACTAGCATTCGAACCCCTACAGGTGCAACTCCTTATTCATTGGTCTATGGTGCAGAAGCTATCTTGCCTATTGAGGTCGAGATACCATCATTAAGGGTTTCCTTGCACAATCTCATTGATGATGACGCATACAGAGTCTCACGCCTTCAGGACTTGGAGCTACTTGATGAGAAGCGACAAGCTGCATACAACCATCTCAAAGCCTATCAGCAGCGCATGAGTAGAAGCTACAATCACCGAGTTAGACCTCGTACATTTGAGGTAGGTGATCTTGTTCTTCGAGAGAATCCTTGCAACCAACCAAACAGAGAACATCAAGGCAAGTTTGAATCAAATTGGCTAGGCCCATATGTTGTCACTGCTGTATTTGGGTCCGGGGCATATCAGTTGGCTACATCAGACGGAGAACCGCTCGCAGATCCAATCAACAGCATGCACCTCAAACGGTTTTACACATAAGCTGTACAGAGCATCAGGCTCCCCTGCCTATCAGAAAATACCAAAAAACATTCAGAAAAATGTCCTGAAGAAAATATAAAAACATTCCAAAAAAAAAGTAGTAAAGAAAAATCATGCATCCAAACGGTGAACAACCACTCCGGTGGCACCTTGGGTAAGAACGATGGTGAAAACCTGGCAAACAGGCGCCACTCGTAAAGGCTATGGCTCCATTATCTTTCAGACTTGTGGCGATCACATCTACTTCATACATACATCCATCCATCCATCAACCATGGCTTGTTATTCCTCTGCAATTATGATAGTACTCCATACATCTTGCATCCCACCTTTTCATAGTCAGGTCTACAAACTGGGGGCAATACCCTTACCCTAGTGATGGAAGTGGATTTTACATTGTCTTATGTGTCATTACGCTCTTCATTCAGGCAATCATCAGAAAATATCAAAAACATTCAAAAATGACTCTCAAAATACCAAAAACATTCAAAATTGTTTCACAAAATCCAAAAAACATCGGAAAACCCATCAAAAATCACACAAAAACATGGCAACACCTTGTACATATTTATCTGATCAGATACAAAATACACATTGACAACTACTCACACACTGACCATTTACCAATCAAAACCAACACAATCGACATCAACAAATCCAAAGTGTCTTTAAAACAAGGATGCATCCTTCCTTACCAAAACAAAGACAAGATGACATTTTCTTTGACAAGAAAATTATGTTAAGCTATCAAATACTTGGTTGATTTGTAAGTACAATCATTTGTTTATCTGTATCGGGATCTTTCAGCATTGTTTTGTATCGTTTGTGCATTATTTCCGATGAAGTTCTGGGGCATGTACTAATGGTGTCTACGTGGGAAGTTCACTAAGCTATGTGATCATAGGCAAAAATATAGTCATAGATCACTACGGCTTGCTGACTACAGCGTATACCTCGACCATATGGGCATGAACCATTACCAAGGATCCATATTCTTTATTCTTTATGTATATATTGTTTGTTTGCAGGTACAATGCTCTTCCTTTGGTTCTTCCTACCTCATCCAAACTGGATAAAGGTTTTTATCTCTTAGTATGGTATGCACTTGTCTCAGGATATGATCAGCCTAAGATCAAGGAGGACGATCCAAGTCATGCATGAACGGAGATAATCCTTGTCTGTTCCGCAAGCAATACTCTGGTCAACTTGATCCATTATATCAAGTTGCTTGTATTAACTTGCTATATAAAATCCATGAAAGGAATACTCAGGTCATCTTGAATCTTTATGTCAAGTTGCTTGTATTTTCTTACAACATTTTAAAGCTCAATGATGAAAAATAAAGCACCATGGATCGTCATTCCATCTCATTTGTATATATTGCATTCCGTTGCATTCCACCCATCCATACATTCATAATAGCTGCATATCATGCATACATAGGAATGACAATGCATACTCTATTTTCCTTTTCTTCCATAGGAATGTAATAGGTCCTCCATTTCTTCTATCTAACATTGAACCCCTCCCCACCCTCCCCATCTCGATAATCACCATCACATACCCTACATCGTGTCCCAATCAACCTAATCAAGCCATGTTCATCACCATCCATCTCTAAATAGGAGGGATTGTGTTTCCTATCCTAAGTCATCCAATAAGTCAAGAAAGTTACTCTATTTTGCACAGATACATCGACTCCCACACACCTAGACTATCAACAGATACTCTGATCAAGTATCTTCGGGTCTCAACAGGTAATCGATCATGGTAATCCTAGACTACATCAGGCATTTATCATAATGACCTAGTCTCAACGGGGCTGCTATGATTCCCCACAACCATCCATCACACGCACATACTATCAATTGATCAACCAATCAAACACAATCCAATGGACAATTACATCAATTGTCTACGTCTCAACGAGTATTTTTCTTCATATACCTTGACTTCATCGGGCAATTACATCAATTGTCTAAGTCACATCAGGTCACTTTGATTCACTTACTCAGACTTTATCATGTCCAGGTGACCAACTGACATCAACTGTCACACTTTGACTTGACCGGGGCAATTAAACCGATTGCACCAGATTGTCCAACCAATTTTGATCAATTGTATAGCATCAATCAAAACCCCACACTACATCTGCTATGTATCTCTTGCATGACCTCAGGGTACTCGCTGGCTTGTTGTTTCTTCATATTCACTCCATTTTCTCCCATTCTTTCATCATTAGTTCTAATTTCTTCTATTCTACCTCCCCTCCACTTTGCATTCTTTTTCGAGAGATCGCCCGATTTTTCAAAACAAAATTTGGCCCATCTCTCGAGGGGGCATACCACCCATTAAATTTACATTTTATGGGGCATTTCTTCACACCTATTTTTCTTTCTTTGAAACGACGCGATAAACTGCACCGTCTCAAAGAGGGGCAAATGTAGTCACATAAATCTGTCCACTTAATTAAATGAATATTTAATATTTATTTGATTATTTAACCATCAATTAATAATTAATTAAATTAATATTTAATTAATTCATCTTAACCCTATTCTCCTATTAATTAAATAAATTATTCAATTTATTTGATTTAATTCACTTAACCAAATTCAGACCATTAATTAAATAAATAAATCATATTTATTTAATTAAATCTTCTCTCACATTTAAATAAATTAATATTTATTTAAATCCCCCAAAATCCCACCTCTCACATTTAAATAAATAAATCATTTATTTAAATCACCTTTATCCTCCACCCACTTGTATTTTCCTACAAAAGCAAGTTGCACAATTATTTTAAATAAACAATTTATTTAAATCACCTTTATCCTCCACCCACTTGTATTTTCCTACCAAAGCAAGTTGCACAACTATTTTAAATAAATTATTTATTTAAAATCCTATTTATCCTCACCCACTTGAAACCTTTAATGGTTTCCCTTAAAATATTCAAACTTGATGGCTTTAAAGTCTTCAAACTTGATGGCTTCCTTCTATAGTCTTCTTAAGACTTTAATGGTTTTCCTTAAAGTCTTCAAGCCTTTAAAGGTTTCCCTCAAAGTCTTCAAGCATTTAAATGCTTTATCTTCATTTTCTCATTTAAATAAATTAATATTTATTTGAATATTTATCCAAATGCAAATTACACCATTTAATTGAAATAAATGATTTTATTTTAATTGAAAATACCAAAATTTCTCCCACTTGCATTTTCCTACAAAATCCACTTGTATGCCTAAACCCCTTCTAGATTCTTCTAAACCCTTCCTAATTAGCCTAAATTCATCCCTTAAATATTGTCACATTCCTAAGCAAATTGGAGTCACTTCTCAAAGACTCCAAAGTCTTTGAAAAACAATTAATGCTTTGTGTGTTCAACAAATTAACCCTCAAAGTCTTGGATAACCTTTGAAAGCTTCCAACCTTCAACCACTAAATGGCTCAAAGTCTTTGATAACCATTGAAGGCTTTCAACCTTCAACCACTTAATCCCCAAAGTCTCCAATAACCATTAATGGTTACCTCAAACCCTCCCACATGGTTAAAACATTTGTTTTGACTCAACCTCTACCCAACCCAAAGGTCTCATCAAGCCATTAATGCTTTGACCATGATTATCTCTTAAACATTTGCACAAAGGTTTATCCTTGGATTAACTCTTAATCCAGTGGGTAATCTTAATTTAGACTTGACCCTTGCCTTCTAGATAACCATGAGGTCTTCTCAGGCCTTTAATGCCTCCAACCTCTTCTCTCAACCCAATCCTATGTTGAAACTTGTCACCATTTTATTGGTGCCAATTGTGCACATGGATCCCCAACTTTCAATCCTAACCCTTGTTAAGATTGCTCAATCTTAACCCTTCATTTCCCTATTTCTTCTATAAATAGAACCCTTCTCCTCAAGCAAAAGGAGAAGCATTTAGAGTATTGTTGTTATACTGGCATTAGCATAGAGCTTTTTCATAGCATCACTATCTACTCTTGCATAGTATTTGCTTATCATATTCAACCATCTTGAATCTCCATATGGCATCCATGGCTAGTGCTAAAAGCTGAGAGCTACACTCATTTGGGACTTGGAGAGGAGAGGAACAAGGGAGGAGCAACTATGAGCATCTTGATTAGCTATTTCATTCTATGTTTATATGCTTTCTATTTCATGCTTAATATCTCTCTTGATATGCCTGTTTAGGATAATCTTTTGTTGCTAACACTAACGTTTGTTTCTTGTGCTCTTGTATGTGTTGCCATCAAACAGATTTTCTAATCCTTTTTGCAGAGCATCATTATATTTTTATAAAAAAAAATTTATTTACATGTTATTATTTTAATCTCTGAACTTTATGTGGAGTAATCTTTCCATATTTGTGCTCTTAACAACACTAAAGTTTTAGTTTTTAAATTCTCCACGTCATGCATATGAAATACATGAAATTTAACTTTTACATTATGTTTGATATTAAAAATATTTCAGCCACAATAATAATTAAAATTTTATTTGTCTAAATTTTATTTTTAAGAAATAATTAAATAAAATATTTTAATCAAAAATCTATATTTATATAAAGATTAATATTTATTTTATTTACAAAATTAAATTTAAACATTTAATTTATAATAATTATTCTAAAGTATGTATTAAAAGCAAATTTCTTATCAAACAAGAAGAGTTATATCTTTTTAATTTTCTATAATATTCATTTTTTGAAAATCAAACTAACATATTTAAATGCATATAGACTTATAATATTTTTTTTATTTACATATTATTTTAATCTCTGAACTTTATGTGGTGTAATCATTCCATATTTGTTCTCTTAAAAACACTAAACTTTTAGTTTTTAAATTCTCCATGTCATGCATATGAAATACATGAAATTTAACTTTTACATTATGTTTGATATTAAAAATATTTCAGCCACAATAATAATTAAAATATTGTTTGTCTAAATTTTATTTTTAAGAAATAATTAAATAAAATATTTTAATCAAAAAACAATATTTATATAAAGATTAATATTTATTTATTTATTTATTTAATTTACAAAAAATAATGAAATAACACATGTTAATTCAAACATTTAATTTATAATAATTATTCTAAAGTATGTATTAAAAGCAAATTTCTTATCAAACAAGAAGACTTATATCCTTTTTAATTTTCTATAATATTCATTTTTTTGAAATCAAACTAACATATTTAAATGCATATAGACTAACCATTTTTCCAATTTTTAATCAAACACAAAATATGCACTCACAGTCATGCTTGGCCATCATTATGCAAAGCAAGAATGAATAAAACTACGTGGTATGTGCAATATTCCTTCATATTCAAAGATGTCAATCACCTAAATACCCCTACATAATAGATGAAGCATACATGTACATTATATTCTCATGTAATTTAACATATGTATCAAAATCAAATACATCTAACTATCATCCATAACATCACATGTAGATCAACATAAGATACCATCAAAGTTCTAAACTAGTTTTCCCATATAACATAATGTGATAAATATTAAAGAAAAAGATCAATATATGTGACATCCTTCCCCACTAGGAAGATACATCATCTCTATGTCTTATTCAAACAAAGACTAAATCAAACAAAACAAGTCTCAAGTATCACAATAAGCACTCAAATGAGGGAAGGAACAATCTATCTCTTTCACATCCTCCCATGTAGCACTATCCACATAATACTAGTCACATCAAACCTTATACTGAATGATGTCTCTACTTTGCAACTTAACATTGTGTCTATCAAGGATTTGAATGGGCTTCACTAGTACCGCCACTAGATCATGTACTTGTAAAGAATGACAATCAAGTATGTGAGCCATGTTTGGATGGTAAGGCTTAAGCATAGAAACATGAAAAACATAATGGAGTCGAGCTAGAGCAGGTGGTAGAGAAAATCGATAAGCATGGGTTAATCACTTCCAACACATCAAATAGACCCACAAATCTTGGAGCTAACTTGGAAGATTTCCTAAATGAAATAGAACTCTTATGAGGTTTGACCTTAAAGAAAACCTTGTCTCCCACTGAAAACAGTCTAAAAGTCTTGTTCCTATATGCATAACTCTCCTGCCTATCTACCACTTCCTTCAGCCTCTTCTTGAATAATTTTATTTGATCTTCCATCTATCTAAGCATATCGGGACCAATAACACTTTTGTCTTCTAATTTGTGCCAACTAATAGGTGTACGACACCTTCGCCCACAAAGAGCTTCAAAAAGTGACATACCCAAAGATGCATGGTAAGAGTTATTGTAGGCAAACTCTACCAATGGAAGATACTCCTCCCACTTATACTGTTGATCCATACAATACATTCACAGTAGGTCCTCCACTACTTGATTCACCCTCTTTGTTTTCCCATTTGTTTCAGGATGATATGTCAAGCTGAAATTCAACTTCGTTCCTAATGCAGAAGCATCCCCGGTTCATAGCAATCTTGCATCAACCAAAAATATTTCCTTTTTGTTTACAGTTTCAGCATTTCTTTCCATGTGTCTCAGATTTGGCTCACCGGAACCTATGGAGTTGGATTTTGCTTGAAGACTTGATAATCTTCCTTATTCCCAAACCGTGGAGCATTTGGATCATTTTTCGGCAATTTATTGCTATCGATTTCCGAGATAGTTTTTTGTTACCGGTTGCCTGGACCTATTTGCATTGGTGATCTACCAGATCCCTTCCATAGCTTACGGAGCCCTAAGCGTTGATTTTGATGTTCCTTGGCATGTGGCCGACCTTTTCCCGTGATCTACACTTCATCTTTTGGATTTTTTGGAGGAATTTCTTTGGCGGAGGTCGACCTTGTTGGTTTTTCATGTTAGGTCTTGTTCTTCGGGTTTTAATCCCTTTTTGGACCCGACCGGATCCCCTTGGATCGTATAGATCATTGTAATAGAGAATTAGAATGTAATCAAGAAGTTAGACTAAGCATATAAGATAGATCTTAAGATTTGAGGTCTCGTTTGTGACCTGTTTTGTATTTTGAGCATGTTTTAGCAAGCTTGTGAGCTGGTTTCTGTAACCTGGTTGTTATCGATTGGTTGTAAACAATTTTCATGATATAATTCAATTTGCTATGCATTGCCTCCATCATGTCTCTATGTTTCCATTGCGTTTACTCTTGTTGACCAGTCTGGACTGATCTCTTTGAGGTCCCTCCTAGCTGGTGACTGCTTCAAGTGGTATCAGAGCGAGTTTCCATTCTGGAGATTGCATTGTCCTGAGAATTTTGTTGTAGGGTGGCAAACTGTGGATCCGACCTGTAGCTGTAGAGGAACGACGTAAAGATGGAGCGAAGAGGAACTAGGAATGGTGGAGCGCGTGGGAATGCAGACCCTGCTGTGATGGAAATGTTGTGAGGAATAGTAGCCCGGTTGGAAGCCATGGAGACAGCCTAGAGAAGAGGCCAACACATTGAAGATGTAAGTGAAGATGAAGTAGAAGAAGCCTCGACAAAACAAGTAAACCCACCGACAGTTGATCCGGATGAGGAAAGGTTTTTTAGGGTTTTGAGTAGGGCGAATACTAAACCTCATTTTACCCCACCGAAATATGATGGAAAGTTGGATTTGGATGAATTGATGGATTGGATCTTGAAGGTGGAGAAATATTTTGATTTTGAAAACACTACAGAAGAAAGGAAGGCGAAATATGTTTGTACCCGGTTGAAAGGTCATGCATCTCTTTGCTGAAATCATTTGCGAGTTGATAGACAGAGAAGAGGTAAAGAGAAGATCAAGACATGGGATCGGATGATTGCTAAGTTGAAATCAAAATTTATGCCTACTGATTATCAAGTAAATTTGTTCTGGAAGTTGCAGAATTTGAGACAAAAGGAATCTAGTGTGAAGGAATACACCGAAGAATTTTACAAGTTGAGTATCAGATCCGGACATTTTGATGATGAAGCTAGACAAGTTCCAAGATATTTGAATAGATTGTGGGTGTCTATACAAGATGAACTCAATTTGATCAAATTGTAGAGTGTTGAAGAGGCTTGCCAGTATGCCCTGAAGGCAGAAGAGAAGCTAAACAAAAGACATGAGAAAAGGCAGAGAGGCAGAGGTGGAAGGTTTTCCAGAGGAAGATTCCAAGGAGGAAGAGGATATACCAGAGGTAGAGGAACCTCTACGAATCACAATAAGGACAAAGAAGTGAACAAAGAAGGCAATTCATGTTGAAAAGATGATAGAAATTTCTACCAGAGGAGAGAACCAGATGGCTACTGGAATGAGAATTTTGGAAGACAAGACAGGAGAATGTTTAGAGGAACTTGCTATAAGTGTGGAGGAGAAGGACATCGTGCTTTCGAGTGTAAGAAGACAGAGAATACCAGATGAGCAATAGTGGTGGAAGAAAACCCCACCGGATCAGATAATAAACCAGAAGATGGAGAACTATTGATGATGAGGAGAGCTTTGTGTCATATCGGGAGAGATGAAGAGACCTTGGAGAGAAAGAATTTGTTCAAGACCAGATCTAAGGTTTTTGGTAAGTGTTGTAAAGTTGTTATGGATAGTGGTAGTTCAGATAATCTTGTTTCAGAAGAGATGGCGAATAAGTTGAATTTGGAAAGATTGAAGAACCCTAAGCCTTATCAGATAGCATGGATTCAAGACGAACATAAGTTGTTAGTAAGTGAACAATGTTTGGTGAAATTGAAAATTGGGAAGTATCATGATGAAGTCTTGTGTGATATTATGCGTATGGCTATTTGTCATCTTTTGTTGGGTGGACCCTGGTAGTTTGATAGATAGGCAATACATGGTGGGAGGAAGAATACATGCACTATTGTGGCCAATGGGATGAAGCAAACCTTGTTGCCCTTGGAGGAACCTTTGAAGAGTGAAATCTATACAAATGCTAGAATTTGTTTGGTGGATAGAAGTAAATTCTTGGATGGATTGAGACATGAGAATGTGTGTTTTCCCTTAGTTCCTAAGAAGACTGAGAATCTAGAGCATGAAGAAGAACAACCGGAAGAGATAAAAGATTTGCTGATAGAATATGAAGATATCATTTCAGATAATGTGCCTGATGGATTGCCACTTGTGAGAAGTATCATTCATTACATGGACCTGGTTTCTGGAGCTAGTTTGCCTAACAAGGTTGCACACCGGATGACACCAATAGAGAATGAAGAGTTTAATAGACAAGTGCAGGAGCTATTGAAGAAAGTTTTGATCAGAGAAAGTCTAAGCTCTTGTGCAGTACCAGCATTATTAGCACCTATGAAGAATGGAGAGTGGATAATGTGCACTGGTTCAAGAGCAATAAACAAGATCACAGTGAAATATCGGTTTCCTTTGCCTACGATGGATGACATAATGGATTGTTTGAGCAGAGCCAAATACTTTACAAAGATATACTTGAAGAGTGGATATCATCATATCAAGATCACAGAAGGAGATGAGTGGAAGACAACATTCAAGACAAATGAAGGATTGTATGAATGGTTGGTGATGCCTTTTGGGTTAACTAATGCACCAAGTACTTTCATGAGGCTAATGAATGAGGTATTAAAGAAATTCTTGGGTAAGTTTGTTATTGTATATTTGGATGACATTCTAATTTTCAGTAAGATAAAAGAGGAGCATTTGTTGCATTTGAGACAAGTTTTGCAGAGGTTGAGGGAAGAAAAGTTGTTGATAAATCTTAAGAAGTGTACTTTCATGAAAGATGAATTAGTCTATTTGGGATTTGTGATAACTGAGGATGGTTTGACGATGGAACCTGAGAAAGTAAAAGCAATTGTTGAGTGGACTACATCGGAAAGCATTGGAGAGGTAAGATCGTTTCATGGATTGGCTAGTTTCTACCGGAAGTTCATTGGAAATTTCAGTTCAATTTGTAACCCTATGACTGAGACCATGAGGGGAGATCAGAAGGAATTCAAGTGGACCACCGGAGCAAAAAAAAGTTTTGAGTTGTTAAAACGGAAAGTGACTGAACGACCTATGTTGGCTTTACCAGATTTTAATAAAGTATTTCAAGTGGATTGTGATGTAAGTGGAACATCAATAGGAGCACTCTTGAGTCGGGAAGGGAGAGTCGTGGCTTATTTCAGTGAGAAATTGAATGATTCCTAGAGGAGATATTCAGTGTATGATAAAGAATTGTATGCCATAGTTCAAGCCTTGAAGAAGTAGAGACATTACCTATTTCCTAAGGAGTTTGTGTTGTATACAGATCATCAAGATTTGCATTATTTGAACAATCAGAGTAAGTTGAATTAGAGACATATGAGATGGGTAGAATTTTTGTGGAGTTACACCTTTGCGTTGAAGCATAGAAGTGGGAAATCAAACAAAGTTGTTGATGCATTAAGTAGGAGAAGGAATTTTTTGATAGAGATGAGAGTGACAGTATTAGGATTTGAGGAATTGAAGACCTTGTATGATGATGACCCAGATTTTGTAGAACCTTGGAAAGCATGTAAATAACTAGTTACGGTGGATAGAAGCAAGTGGTTGTGTTACTTCATTTAGGATGGGATGTTATTCAGAGGAATATATTTGTGCATACCTAAGAGTTCTATGAGGGAGAATCTGATATAGGAGAAACACAGTGGAGGATTAGCCAGATATTTTGGTATTGACAAAATAGTAGCATTGGTGAGTGAGCATTACTTTTGGCCCCAGATTCATAAGGATGTTAGGAAATATGTGCAAAGTTGTAGAGTTTGTCAAGTTGCAAAGGGTAGTAGTTAGTGTATATGGTGAAAATGGATAACAATACATGACAATATTGAAAGGCTAAATGAATTCAACCACAAAACCCTAGCCTAACAACAACAAAGATCCACCATAACATATGAAGATTACCTAAGACAATGCAAATCAAACGAAATCACAAAGATTATACCATCACATGTCCAATAGGGTTTGGATCTCCATTCTTCCTATCTCCATTGATCTTGCTTGATACATTTGCTCTCAGATTTTATGTGCACAAGAGCTCAACAAAGAACGAAATGTGGTTGCAAGTAGGATCGCATATGCCAAGTAGCCAATTGATCAAGTAGTTAGTTAGGGTTTGATAATGAAGGAAGCATCTCCTTATATAGAAGACACAATATGAAATGGAGGGATAAGATTGAGAGGTGTAAAAGGAGGTCGGCTATGATTAGAGGGTAGGTAAAAGAAATAATAAATAATGAAAGGGGTAGGTAGTATATGAATTAAAAGATGAATGACATGTGTCATGGGTAGAAAAGGTTAATGAATTAATTAAATAAATAAATATTTATTTAATTAATAGTAGAAGTGGGATCAATTAAATAAATAAGATATTTATTTAATTTAGGAAAAGGATAATTTAAATAAATAAATGTATTTATTTAAATGAGAAATAAGGCTAGAAGAGGATAAATGAATTAATTAAATAAATAAAGATTTATTTAATTAATAGAAGAATTAGGCTTAGATAATTAAATAAATAAAATATTTATTTAATTAGACATGACAATTTTGGGTGTCTACATTTTGCCCCTCTTTGAGACAATGCGGCTTGTCGCGTTGTTTCAAAGAAGATAAGATGAACTGATACAGAGTTGCCCCAAGATGGGAATGATATGCCCCCTCGAGAGATTGGATGAAAATGTGTGAAAAGACCACAAACAATCTCTCGATAAGAAAGAAAGACTAGAATGGACTGATCGGATAAAGTGACAAAGTCACAGGATAAAGAAGACTGACTCGGGAAACGAGGGCTAGGGCTAGGATAGTCTATAAGATAGACCACGAGGGAAAATACATCCTCATTGTCATCCACACATCCATGAGAGCAGAGTGTAGAGCGAAAATAGAGCAGCAGTAGTCAGCAGCGATGGCTTTGGTTCACAGATTCGACCGCATTTGCTGATTCCAGAGGCCAGCAGAGGCAGGAGAGCCAGTAAGTACCACAAAACCTCCTTGTACTTTGATGCATTTATTGTTGTCATTAATGCATACTAGGTAATGTAATAAATGCGCGTTTATGTCAGGAAAGCGCGTTTGTGTCCAAAAATGTGAATTTTTGTCTTCTAGGTCAAATCGGCAGTTCTGTGATGAACATACGTTGTCAATTGGATAAGTTGTTGAGAGGATACACTCAAGCAGGTCCTCTAGGGAAAACTAGGATAACAAATAGGGCTAGGATTGACAATTCTATGATAGAACATACATTGCCAATTAAGAAACTACTCAAAAGGATTCACTCAAGAAGAGGCCCTAGGATAAGATAGATCAAGGCACTTTGTGATGAACAGTGAGTACCAAGATATAGTACTTTGTGATGAACAGGGAGTACTAAAATATGAGCAGCACTTTGTGATGAACAGTGAGTGCGAATGTGAGCAGCACTTTTTGATGAATAGTGAGTGTGAATGTGAGCAGTACTTTGTGATGAACAGTGAGTGCAAAACACGTAGTACTTTGTGATGAACAGGGAGTACCACTAAGATAGAAGCAACACTTTGTGATGAACAGTGAGTGTCACTAGGATAGAAGCAACACTTTGTGATGAACAGTGAGTGTCACTAGGATAGAGTACCATATGCACTTAGATAAAAAGTAGCATTTTATGATGAACAGTGAATGGCACTATGACTGACATGATTGATTTGCTTGACTGCGGGAGTATTTGCCTATGTTGGAGTCACGGGAGAGATTCCCATCGACGCAGAGATTGCGACCTGAGCTGACATTCAAGGACCGAGCGACTATTGAGGCTATGGGTCTAAGACATATTCTATATGTGCCTGAGTTTCGGGTGAACACGGGACTACTGACTGCACTGGCGGAGAGGTGGCACTCCGAGACTTGTACGTTCCATTTGCCGATGGGGGAGATGACAGTCACCCTCGAGGATGTATACAGGATCCCAAGGATACCGATCGATGGGGAGCTGATTCCCTATGATCGAGATGGAGATAGGGAGGCCCTGAGACGAGTGTTCTGGGACCCAGGACTGGAGATGAGGGCAGGACATGTGGCTTGGGACACCATGATAGCTACAGGATTAGTGCTGGCAACAGTGATAGGAGAAGCGATCAGTGGGTTCTTGTGTCCTGATAGAGCGACACCAGATATGCCTGGGGATCTTGTGTGCTAGCACACCTGTATTATGAGCTGCATCAGTTTGTGTACCACGGGTCAGTGGGATTGGGCTACAGAGTCACATTGTTACAGGTGTGGGCCTATAAGCATCTGCCAATGATGAAACTGATACATTTCAGGGGCAGAGGTCATGGACGCAGTTTCGTACACTTGTACGACATGATCACTTTGCAGCCACGGATTGGCAGGTTAGAGCATTGGCAGCGGGTGATTGATGACATTGATATGGTCATATGGAGGCCATACCTGGGATGTGAGCAGTGGGAGGATGATGTGGTAGAGATGCCCTACACCTTCCGGAGCAGGTATCTGATTGGGCAGACGCACTATGTACTAGAGAGGCAGTTAGTGGACAGGGTGGGCAGGCAGTTTGGTAGGATCCAGCGGATGCCACAGGGTTCAGGCATGTATGCACGGACTATCAGGGATTAGGCGCAGTTTGGGCCCTTATTATCATATGATTAGGTTATTACACAGCTAGTAGAGATGATGCCCCTACCTTGGGACATGTGGCCAGAGATTGAGGATGCCGGCATGGATGTCGAGTACATAGCATACTAGGTCGAGCATCCATTCCCACGCTTGACGGATCCAGGAGAGCTACTAGATGGAGATGGTGGTGGGGATGGTGATGATGATGGAGATGATGGGGTAGAGGCCGACAAAGGAGGAGGGGGGCAGTTGGAGAGAGGAGGGTGGTGCCACGGAGGGAGGGTGGAGAGGATAGGCAGGCTCAGGTGGTGAGGGGTCGCGGTGGATTACCGCTATAGGTGCCAGCAGCACAGGGTCCCAGACAGGTGCAGGTACAGGGATAGTTACAGGGACAGGCACCAGTACAGGTACAGGCAGAGGGGCAGGCACCCGTACAGGGGGAGCCATAGGTAGAGCCACAGGGGGTTGAGGCAGAGGAGGATGAGCTGACGGAGCTGAGGAGATCTGCCAAGGACAGGCGGATGAGATCCAGGACCTGGAGAGGGATAGGCTCAGGAGGCGGCTCAGAGATACTGAGCGGGAGCGGGATCAGACCATTCAGTGCTACACAGAGGCTGAGACAGCACTGAGGGCTGGGAGGCAGGCGGCGGAGGACACAGGGGCTAGATATGCCTACATCCTGTGGGTAGGGGAGGAGATTGCCTACTGGCGGGATCTCTATTATGGTGCGGTGCCAGCGAATTAGCGGGCGAGGAGCTTCCATAGACCATCGTGGACAGCGACAGCTACGGGAGGGAGCCGAAGGAGACAGGCATCTAGTGCTAGGGTTATGGGTCCTCCACCACCACCAGATAGAGGGGACAGGAGGGATGATCCTGGGACGGGTCCTTCGGGGGCTTAGATTCCGTCGAGGCCAGGTGGCTCCGAGGGAGGGAGTTCATCATAGCCGTAGAGGGCTTCCTATGTATCAGTATTGTATCATTTTTGTATGATGATGTAGACACCTTCAGGTGATTGTAGCCATATGATTTTGACATCATTCTATCATGACACTTTATATATATATGAGATGATTCATCTTTGCGGCAGCTATATGCATGTGTACCTATGTGATGAGATGTTCTTATGTGATGCTTATGATATGGATGCAAATATGTATATGAGGAAATGCAATATTTTTGTTCTTTTATGTTTTATATGTGTATGCATGATGTAAATGTGAATGTATGTAATGCAGATGAATATGATAATGCAAATGTAAATTGTGCTAACAGGTGTTGTGTGCAGGATGTGATGCAATTGTGATATCTATTTGTATGTATGAAATGCTTATATGTGGTAATGCAGGTGCAACTACATGAAATGCAAATGTTTTTGGTGTGTCATTATACTCAGTCATGTGATAGCAGGCTACACAGACTCGAGAAGGACGATGGAAGTCAATCAAGAAAGGGGGATGGAAGACAGAAGATATGAAAGTGAAAGAGCTTCTTGTGCGTTATCATCATTGAGCTTTATTATGGCAAGTAGGTTATGACAATTGAGGCATATGTTTGACCTAGAAAGTCATTGTACCTGTTTGCATGGAGATAAGACAGTCACAAACAAGGAATGCCCTAGTTCATACTAGACTCACAGTGTCCTCATATCCTTGGACAAGTCATAGCATTACTAAGAGACAATTCACAGACAGCAAAATAAAAATAGGTGACGATACCCCATCCTCACCTTTCTAGTCAAAGACATCCTGGAGATAGAATCTCTAGTCAGAGACATTCTGGAAAAGCTAAAAGACATGTCACCCCAAAAGATAAAATCAAAAGAAAACCAAGACTCGACACCAACATCCACTGTAGTCCTCAAGTTTAGTGTCTCTTGTCACTTGTATAAGTCTTATTTGATTGTGGTCACAATGTTTACTTTCACAGAAAGGATAGATAGCACTGAACCATAATGTTGTCTGAGTCTGTTGAAAGATTTGATTTGTTGAAGCCCATTGTTGTTGCTGTCTCATTTGAAACTGACTGAATCCATGCAACTGATACTTTATTGTAGAGAAGATGAAACTTTATTGCGGATCTGTGATGCAAATGTTGCTTTATTGCGGATTGTGTGCCGATAGACTGAAGAAAGTTTTAAGAAACTGTACTCCTTGAAACATGTGATGCTCTCAGTTCCACACCCATCACTAGACGTAGGATTTTGCCTTAGCCACAGATAGGATCTGATTTATTATGGATGGAAAGGGAGTGAAAAGGGAGGTTTATTATGAATAGTTAACCAATCTTGGGTAGATCAATAACAAGCCATGATGGGAATGTGTAAGTTTATTATGGGCGAATAGGTTGTGAGTGTGTGCAAAGTGAAAGGATGAAAGAGAATCCTGAAGGAGGGAGGAGCAATGTCTCTATGCATGGCGCTGGTGACCCATTTTTCACCATGGTACTTGCCCAGGGCGCCACCGAAGTGGTTTTCACCGTTGGACGAAATTATTTCTCTTTACTTTTTTTTTTATTTTTCAATGTTTTTTGTGTCACAAGGCGCCTGTTTGCCAGGTTTTCACCAAGTAACGATTTTGTTTGTTTTATAATTTTTTTTGTATTTTTGATTTTTTTTTGAATTTTTTTGTATTTTTGAATTAGGATACTCTGAAGAGCTATGTGTAGAACCTGCGAAGGTGCATGTTGTTGATAGGATCCTCCAAAGGTTCACCTTCTGTAGTTGAGAGCTGATATGCCCCAGATCCATATGCTGCTACAATGATGTAAGGACCAAGCCAGTTTGGTTCGAACTTGCCCTTCTTCTCTCTGTCTTGCTGATTTTTGGGGTTTTCTCTGAGAACCAAGTCACCTACCTCAAATGTGCGAGGCTTGACCTTGTGATTGTAGCTGTGACTCATTCGTTGTTGGTAAGCCTTGAGATGATTAAAAGCAATTTGTCTTCGTTCATCCAGTAGTTCAAGCTCTTGTAAGCGAGAGACCCTATAGTCTTCATCACTGATGATGTTTTGCAAAGAGACCTGTAAAGAGGGTAGCTCGACCTCAATATGAAAGATGGCTTCAGCGCCATAGACAAGTGAATAGGGTGTAGCTCTTGTAGGTGTGCAGACACTTGTGCGGTAGGCCCAAAGTGTAGGATTAAGTTGGATATGCCAATTACGACTAGTGTCGTCGGCTGTCTTTTTGAGGATTTTAAGGATTGTCTTATTAGACGCCTCAGCTTGACCATTACCTTGGGGGTAATATGGTGTGGAGAAACGATGGGAAATATGGAAGCAGTCACAGAGTTCACGAACATCCTGATTTTTGAAGGGACGCCCGTTATCAGTGATAATGGAAACAGGAATACCGTATCGACAAATGATATAGTTGAGGATGAATGTAGCAATCTATTTTCTAGTGACTTGTCTGAGAGGTACAACTTCAATCCATTTTGTGAAATACTCTGTGGCAGTGATAATGAATTTATGACCATTGGAAGAAGGAGGGTGAATCTTGCCTATGAGATCGAGTCCCCACTGACAGAAGGGCCAAGGAGACGCAATTGGTTGAAGTTCTTGTGCTGGCACATGTATGAGGTCTCCATGAATTTGACATTGCTTACATTTCTTGACAAACTGATATGAGTCCTTTTCCATATTAGGCCAGTAATATCCAGTCCTGATGAGTTTCTTGGCCAAGGTAGGACCACTAGCATGTGGACCACATATCCCTTCATGTACTTCACGTAACGCAATCTGAGCTTTGTCACTTTCTAAACATCTAAGAAGAGTGCCATCTAGACCTCGCCGGTATAGGATATCAGCTAAAATGACATATCGAGAGGATTGGCGAATGAAAGTGCGACGTTGGTTATTTGATAGATTAGGAGGTAGGGTATTGTCACGAAGGTATGTGGAAATGGAACCATATAACTGGGACTCGGGACCGACAACACATATCATCTCAGTAGGAATGATCTCATATGAAGGAACCAAAAGGTTATCCACCAAGAACTCATAGCGGGTCTCATTTGGAGGTAGATCGATCAGTGAAGCAATTGTAGCCATGGCATCTGCGGCGTGATTTTGCTCTCTTGGTATCTGCTCAAAATCTATCTTTGTGAAGTGTTGTTTCAGGTCATCCACCATTTGTTTGTAAGGCATTAATTTTTCACCTTTTGTTTGGTAATCATCAGTTGCTTGACGGATTACAAGTTGAGAATCCCCAAAAACACGAAGTTCCTGGATCTTCCACTGAACTGCGATCCGTAATCCAGTTGTTAATGCCTCATATTTCGTGATATTGTTAGTACAAGGAAATGATAAGCGGTATGATTTTGGTATAGAATCCCCTTGAGGAGTTATAAAGAGGATGCCAGCTCCTGCCCCATGCTGTGTGTATGAGTCATCGAAGTACAGTTGCCATGGCTTCGCATGTGACATTGTTAAAATGGATTCATCTGGAAATTCAAAACTTAAAGGAACATCATCTATCATGGGAGCATCTGCTAATTGATCTGCGATGGCTTGTCCTTTTATTGCTTTTCTGTCCACATACTCGATGTCGAATTCGCTCAGGATCATTACCCATTTGGCCAGTCGCCCAGTAAGTGTTCCTTTATTGAGAAGGTATTTCAATGGATCGATTCTTGCAACCAACTTAGTCTTATGAGTGAGCATGTAATGTCGTAATTTCTGCGAAGCAAAGACCACGGCGAGACATGCACGCTCAATTGGTGTGTAGTTTAGCTCATATCCCACCAATGTGCGACTGATATAGTATACTACTTTTTCCTTGCCCTCAACAATTTGTTGTGCTAAGAGTGCCCCCAGTGCTGTTGGAGTAGCTGATATGTATAGTAATAGAGGCTGATCTGGAACTGGTGGCATCAGAACTGGCGGATTCAGAAGATAATCTTTGAGCGTCTGGAAATCCTGTTGACAGTTATCATCCCATTTGAATTTGATGTTTTTATGTAACAGGTGCTGAAAAAGATTACACTTATCTGCAAGTTGCGCTATGAATCTTCGTATGGACTGGAGTCTGCCTTGTAAAGACCAAGGTTGACTGATATTTCTTGGTGGTTGCATCTCCAAGATAGCTTTGACTTTTGTTGGATTAGCTTCGATTCCTCTTTTGGATATAATGAATCCTAGGAGCTTCCCGGAGGTTACTCCAAAAACACATTTCTTAGGGTTTAATCTTACTTTGTATTTTTCCAACCGATCAAAGATGACTGAAAGTATGTCCAAATGTGTATTTCTGTCTATTGATTTACCCAAGAGGTCGTCGACATAATCTTCCACAGTTACGTGCATGAGATCATGAAAGATAGTAGTCATGGCTCTTTGATATGTAGCACCTGCATTTTTTAGCCCGAAGGGCATGACATTCCAACAGAAAGATCCCCAAGGACAAGTGAATGATGTTTTGTGTTGATCCTCGGGTGCGATCTTTTTTTGATTATAACCAGAGAATCCATCCATCAACGATAACATTTCATGACCTGCTATGAGATCGACAATCAAGTCAATTTTTGGTAATGGGAAGTCATCCTTTGGACAAGCTTTGTTGATGTCTCTGAAATCTGTACATATTCTGATGCTGCGATCTGGTTTACTGACAGGCACTAAGTTGGAGATCCATTCAGGATAATCAATTGGGTGTATGAATCCAACATCCAATAATTTCTCAAGTTCTGCTTTGACTAGTAATGCCACTTGTGGATGCATCTTTCTTAATTTCTGTTTCACTGGTTTTGCCCCCGGTTTAACTGTCAAATGATGCATTACCAAATCTGGATCTAATCCAGGCATATCAGCGTATGACCAGGCAAAGTTGATTTGTTGTTCTTTGAAGAAACTTATGAATTTTGACCTTTCTGACTCCGTCAACGATTGAACCAGGAATATGTTGTGTGGAACCTCTTCTGTACCAATGTTTGTTTTGATAGTCTCCTCTACCAACATGGATGACTTTTCCTCATATGATGCTGGGAGAATGTCGAGCCTTCCATCTTCGGGTGCCTCAGAGAGGTTTTCGCCCTCAGATACGTCCTTTCTTTTTACTTTTTTGGGGTCAGACAGCGCCACAATGTGGTTTTCGCCATAAGACCCTTGGCTTGTTCTTATTTTCACATTTTTGCGACTGGAAGGTCCGACACCCTCACCAAAATATGCCACGTTGTTGAGTTCTATAGTGTATCCCGTTTTATGGTCCCTAGGGGGAAGATCATCTCGTATGCCAAGATAGTCAATAAAAGCTTCATCATTTTGGAATGTGTCAAACTGTACAGGTCCTTCATCATCCCAGTCTTGGTCGGGAAGGCCTTTAATGTCTTTGAAGTTAGTGGGGCTAAGAGTGAAGATGCAGTTATATTCGGGTATGTCAAGGTAATTATTGAGGTCATCAATGGCACTCTCCTCATCAGCCTCGATTGCGAATGAATCCAAATTATTGTCACTAGTAGCTCATTCTGGGACAGGTGTTCTCATCCTATGTGATTTCAACCTGGGACCTTGAGACAAGGACTGTGTAGAATCCTCATGGGTTGTTTCTTGACCAACTTTGAGTCTTTTATAAAATTCCTCTTCTTCTATGGGTTCATCTGGCTCTCTAAATGTCTCGGTGAGCTCGTAGTCACTGGAGGATTTGTCTGAACCCCATTCCCATTCGTTGGAGTCTGTGGAATAGCGATCCTCTTATTGAATTTTGGCAGCTTTGATTTGTAAGGCTTCTTCTGTCCTTTGAGTGTGGACCTTGGAAGTCAAGAAACCAAGTCCTTTCGAGCATTCCTCTTTGAAAGTCAATTCAGGTTGTAAAGGTTCAATGATGCCTTCCTTTCGTAACCCAAGAGGGCTTTTTCCATCATACCCGAATTTTTGTAGGATCTTGAAGCCTTTGCCATATTTATCACATGGTAGACTGATGTGATCTTGTGTGTCATCTTCAATGTCTTTGTAAAGCATTTTGTATAAGTCTTCCTCTTCCAGTTCGCCCCATCTTTGAAAGGAGGGTCCCATTTGAGTACCATGATGGATATTTGCTTGTTAGGATGTGGTCTTCCATATTCTTTTGGTGAATTCATGACTTGTTGTAAGTACATGGTCTGATTTAAAGTGTATTCCCCCATGCCCTTGTCCTGGAATTTGCCTTTAAGCTCACCTTGTTTTGATGTCGAAGGTTTTAATGACTCAGGATCAATGTATGTTGAAGAAGGAACAGCTTCGCGATTACTAGGAATGATGGTCTCAGTTTTTGATCTCAAGTTATTGTAGTATATGAACGGATTAGGATCACCATTAACTGTTACCTCCACTCCATTGTGAGGAAACTTAATGCATTGGTGATATGTAGATGGGACTGCCCTCATTTCATGAATCCAAGGATGTCCTAGCAATATATTATAAGTGAGATCTAGATCCAGGACTTGACAAACCACATCCTTCGTAACTGGCCCAACTCTGAGAGATAAGGTGACTATGCCCTTGGACGAACGCTCTTCATCATCATATGCCTTGATGGTGATTTGATTTGTAGAATTCACAGCTTTATCAAAATATCCCAATTGTTTAATTGTGCTCAATGTACAAATGTTTAGACTAGCTCCTCCATCTATCAGGACTCATTTTATTCGATGTTTGTGTATGAAGGCTTCAATGTGTAGTGGTGCATTATGTGGCTGACTTACGAAGGCATCGTCAGCTTCTATGAATGTAAGGGAATGTGGAACGGAAAGGTATCCCACCATGGCTTCAAACTGGTCCACGTTCAAATTAGTAGGAACAACGGTGTCTCTCAAGATTTTGTCAAGAATGGCTTTATGTGTGGGCGATATGCGTAAGAGCTCAAGGATGGAGATGAGCGCGGGTGTCTTCCCTAACTGTTCTACAAGGTTGTATTCAGACTTAGTTGATGAAGAAGCGGTGTTTTTGGCTGGAGCACCTTGCAAAGTAAATTTACCTCGACGGGTTGTAACATGACATTCAGAGGTAGGTTCGGAAGAAGATCCAACGCCTCTTAGGACAATCTTGGGTCTCTGGGTAGAATTCTCAGGGTTTTTGTCCTTGATGATAATGGTAGAGACGTAATTGTCCATCGAGATGTGATTGATAGTTGAATCATAGTTGTAGGATGCTCTGGTATAGTTGGTCTGATCCTCTGTGGCTTTAGCTTTTCCCTTGTCATGTTTTGGGAATGGTTCCTTAAACATATCATGTTCTTGATTAGATGAGTGCCCTTCAATCTCAATGTCACCCCTATCAATGAGATCTTGTATGATGTTCTTCAGTCGATGACAATTTCCTGTCTTATGACCCTTGTTCTTATGAAATTCACAATACTCATCATCATTCCACCAATTTGGTTTAACCTTTGGTTCATATGGAGGAAAATCTGGAACTGTGATTACCTTGTTTGCCACTATCTTTTTGAAGACTGACTCAAGTGGTTCTCCCAATGGGGTGTACTTCCTTCCTGATCTGGAAGTTGTTTGAGTATTCACTTGATTGTTTGTAGAACTTGATCCTGAAAAGATGAATTTGGGTCGCACTGTGTTGGTGTCAACAACACCATCATTGACTGCGTTCTGGTTTTTATTCCAAAATCTTGGCTTGTCTTTTCCTTTAAAGTCATCTTTGTTTTCCTTGAATATCTTAATGACTCCTTGTTCAATTAGGACCTTTTCTGTCGCTAAACCCTTTTCAATGACGTCCTTGAAGGTGGACAAACAAGCTTTCCTTAGATCATAACCAATGTCTTTGTTAACATTTTGAGTGAACATTTCTACCATTTATTTTTGTGGAATTTCACAAGAGCATCTGCTAGCTAGATTCCTCCATCTTTGTAAAAATGATGCAAAAGACTCTCCCTCTTTTTGCTTGGTGTTGCACAAAGTAGTGACTGATATGTCTGTCTCTATGTTGTAGGAGAAATGTTGGATAAATACCTCTGCTAGATCACCCCATGACTTAATACCAGGTGGGAGTTGGGAGAACCATTCCATAGCTTGATCACCTAAGCTTTGTGGGAATAATCTCATCAAATATGTCTCTTCTGCTGCTATCTCAATGCAAGCTGTGAAAAATTGTCTTATGTGTGCCTCAGGATCCCCTTTTCCTCTATACTTATCAAATTTAGGCGTCACAAAGTGTGTAGGAAAAGGAGGCATTGGAATGCTCTTGTCAAATGGATAAGGACATATGTCTCTCATTGTGTATGTTGGCTTGGGTGTATTTATGTCCTCCATTTTCTTTTTTAAGTCCCTAATTTGTTGCTCCAAATTGCTCTTAGGTGGAGACCGACTTCTTGGACCATACCCTATGCTTGAGGCACCAATTGGAGGAGGAGCATGTTGCATTTATGGATGATATTGATCATACACATGTTCATATGGTGGAGGTCTATAGTGATGTTGCATATATGGACCACTTGGTATAGATTCATGTTGAGGAACACCATATCTATTTTGTGCATGTATACCATACTCTACAGGCATGTCATGTTCTAATGTGTTGCCCCCAAATTTGACACGGGGTTTCCTTGTGTCCAAATTTTGAGCATGCATTTGAATATCCAATTGCTTTGGTGGTTGATCCTTAGCATTGATATGTGATTGAGCATATTTCTCTGCATAAGACTTCCATAATGGTCTGCGAAGGTGAGTATCATATGCTTGACCATGTGTATGTGGGACCTCTGGTTTTTGAAACAAAGATGATGGTGATTCAGGTACCATATGTGGTCCTCTATTGCCTCCACTATTAGGCCTTCTTTGATCCATGTTGGAGTGAGTTTGTTGCAAAGGTCTATGTTCCATTATTTGAGACATGTCAAAATCATGAGGTATCTTGGCTCCACTTTGTGCCATCATTTGTAAGAAGTATTGTCTATCCCTCCTCATTATTTCCTCAATCAGTCGATTGAAGCGGGGGTCCATAATGGATTCTTCCACATCTGCTGAATGTACGGAAAAGTTGTCCATATTGTCATTGTGTGTATCATTGTTGTTTGTAGTGTCCATGTTCTCAACATTTGGAATGTTTCTATAGGCATCCATGTCAGGTAATGTGTTATGATCAGTATTGAAAAAGACATCATTGTCATACTCATAGACACTCATGTTTGCAGACTCTTGAGCCTCTTTAGTTTCTCTCCTAGATTTTTGAAGACGGGTTTCAAACATGAACTAGGTATTGACCGAGATGTGTAAGACTAGATGAAAAATGGAAAAAGTATGGAAGACCAAGAGTTGGATGGAATGTAAATGAATCTGAAGTGTACTTGCAATGTCCAAATTGTAAGACCAAGTATGTATGTAGTAGAGTAGGTGTGACTTCCAAAGAGAGGATAGTTTCTCTTGATGAGGTAAGTTGACCTTGACTCTAAGTAAGACCAAATGAGACCCAAAGGTGATAGACCTTGATGAGGGACCACTTAGCAAAATGTTGTTGTATGTAGTGTGTTGACAAAGTATAGTGAGGACAAGCAAGTGACCTTTTGACTCAAGTTTAGACAAATGTGAATGTAATGTAAGGTGTAAAGCAATGATGGATTTTGTGAGACCCAAAGACAAGTTGAATGCTAGATGAAACCTGGAGAAATGACCTAGGAAGCTCAAGAATTCCGAAACTGACTGTGTTTGTTTGCTGGACTGTAAGAGTTTTTTTTTTTTGATCATAGACGCGCCTGTATACTTCACAGACGCGATTTCCTGACACAGACGTGGTTCTGTTTAACACAGACGCGCTTCTGAGATTTTTGTAAAGTGCACTGTTGATTCTGGAAACACAGACGCATTTCTGCCCTTCACAGACGCGGTTATACAACACAGATGCTATTATGTGAGACACAGACGCGTTTCTGCAAAATTTGTGCAAATTTTTCCAATCTGTGAAGTCGTTTTGTTGTGACCAAATCTGACTATTTGACTATTTTTTCGTGACAAGAGGACACAGTGTTGATGAAGACCCAATGTTTGTAAGTGTTTAGACTCAAAATGACTCCAAGAAAAGTGTGTTGTTTGATGTAAAAATGTTTTGCATACACTTGAAGACACAAAAGACACAATGTTTTGTTGTTTGGTCTTGAATGTTTTTAATGTTTAAAATAAGTCAAGCACAATTCTTATGGCTGGCCAAAACAATAGTTGTTGATCCCACATGGGGTTTTACCCCCGAGGCTACGCTATTCAGAGTAGATACTTAGATGCTTGACCTCACTGGCTCCACCCTCGGCACTCACTTCTCAGGTCAGCAAAGCATTAGTCCCCACGAAAACTCCCCGTGGCGAACTTTGTATCTCTACTAAGAACCATATGTGTGTGGGCCACTACCAGAGGTCCGACCTCCTGCCCCAACAACTAGAAGGATTTGGGCTTCTAAAACAAAAAGATGCTAGTAAGGGCATCCGCTCGTGTGGCCATACATGCGGCAATTTTAGCTCTGTAAATATAGAAGGCTCCCAGCCGGTAGGGGTTATGCCCTACAACTGATCAAATAAATTTGATCAAACAGGTTTATGGGGAGACATAGTGTTGGTATTGTAGACACTCAAAATTGTCATGTCTAATTAAATAAATTTTATTTATTTAATTATCTAAGCCCAATTCTTCTATTAATTAAATAAATCTTTATTTATTTAATTAATTCATTTATCCTCTTCTAGCCTTATTTCTCATTTAAATAAATACATTTATTTATTTAAATTATCCCTTTCCTAAATTAAATAAATATTTTATTTATTTAATTGTCCTATTTCTTCTATTAATTAAATAAATCTTTATTTATTTAATTAATTCATTATCTTTTTCTACACATGACACATGTCATTCATCTCTTATTTCCTACACTACCTACCCCTTTCATTATTTTGGTATTTCTTATACCTACCCCCTAATCCTAGCCGACCTCTCTTTTTACACCTCTCAATCTTAACCCTCCATTTCATATTGTGTCTTCTATTTAAGGAGATGCTTTCTTCATTGTCAAACCCTAATCACTCATGCTAATGCTCTTTCATGCAACGTGCTACACTACAATTCCACTTGCAACCACATTCCGTTCTTTATTGAGCTCTTGTGCATACAAAAATCTGAGAGCAAGCATATCAAACAAGATCAATGAAGATAGGAAGAATGGAGATCAAAACCCTATTGGACATGTGATGGTATAATCTTTATGATTTTGAGTTATTTTGCATTGTCTTAGGTTATCTTCATATGTTATGGTGGATCTTTGTTCATTGTTAGGCTAGGGTTTCGTGGTTGAATCCATTTTAGTCTTTCAATATTGTTGTTATTTGTTATCCATTTTCACCATATACATTTTGGCACGCCCGGTGGGACTCTTGTCCCTTTGCATTTAACATTTTTGTTGCAGATTTTGCATTTTTGAAGTTGCAGATCGGACGATTTCGACGACATTTTAGGTTTTTTTCCGCGTTTGCGAGTGTTCGGATCGCGTTTTTGTGTTTCAGAAGCGTCTGTGATATCATGAATCGCGCCTGTGTTTTTGCCAGATTTTTATTTTTGCAGGTTTCTGGAATCGCGTCTAAGAATTTTAATCGCGTCTGTGACTGATCTTATCGTGTCTGCGTTTGGGAGTCGCGTCTGTGACCTTTGATCGCGTCTGTGAACTACAGAACCGCGTCTGTGTAGTTCAGACGCGTCTGTGTCTGGTATAAAGGCGTCTGTGCTTTCTGTTTTGCAAATTTTTCAAGTTTCTTTGATTCGGGTTTTCGGATTTTGTACTTAGGGTTTCAGATCTGGTTTATTTTCGGCTAACCTTTGCAGATCTAGCTAACCTAGTTTGTGCAGCTTGCTTTGGAGGCAAATACGTTTTTGTTGAAGGCCCCTTTTCACAAAGTCTTTTTGGGTTTTCTAAAATTTACCTAACTTGTGTGCTTGCAGGAAGGGGTTATCATTTGAAACAACCCAAACTACTAACAATTTTGTTGCAGGGCCTTAGCTAGGGTTTTGTAATTTTTATTGTGTGCCTTGTTTTCATAGCTTAGCAAACACTTCAATTGGTGCACTAAAATTGAATCATTGTCTTTTGTGTCTTGAGCAATAGGCTCTTTTTGTTTATTCTTTAGAGGGCCTGTCTTCCCGTGTGGTCATTAGGACTACTAGTGAGAAGAGAACGACCCAAGTGGTAGCGAGGAAAACCCACCTCATCCAAACCACTATAATCAAATGTATTCATGGTGAAAACTATGGATAACGTGTGCTGATTAGTTCATACCGACACTATGTCTCCCCATAAACCCGTTTGATCAAATTTATTTGATCATTTGTAGGGCGTAACCCCTACCGACTGGGAGCCTTCTGTATTTACAGAGCTGAAAGTGCCGCATGTATGGCCACACGAGCGGATGCCCTTACTAGCACCTCTTTGTTTTAGATGCCCAAATCCTTCTAGTTGTTGAGGCAGGAGGTCGGACCTCTGGTAGCGACCCACACACATACGGTTCTTAGTAGAGATACAAAGTTCGCCATGGGGAGTTTTCATGGGGACTGATGCTTGGCTGACCCGAGAAGTGAGTGCCGAGGGTGGAGCCAGTGAGGTCAAGCATCTAAGTATCCGCTCTGAATAGCGTAGCCTCGGGGGTAAAACCCTATGTGGGATCAACAACTATTGTCTTGGCCAGCCATAAGAATTGTGCTTGTCTTATGCTAAACATTCAAACACTCAAAAACAAAACAGCAAAACATTGTGTCTTTTGTGTCTTCAAGTGTATGCAAAACAATTTCACATCAAACAACACACTTTCTTGGAGTCATTTTGGAGTCTAAACACTAGCAAACATTGAGTTCTCATCAACATTATGTCCTCTTGTCACGAAAAACAGTTGAACAATCAGATTTGGTCACAACAAAACAAATTCACAGATAGGAAAGATTGCACTAAGGTTACAGAAACGCGTCTGTGTCTGTTCAAACCGCGTCTGTGTCGGATAAACGCGTCTGTGAAGGGCAGAATAGCGTCTGTGTTTTTATCAGCGTCTGTGTCGAACAGAGACACGTCTGTGTCTGGGAATCGCGTCTGTGAAGTATACAGGCGCGTCTGTGTCCACAATTGCAAAAAAAAAAAAAAACTGTTACAGTCCCAGCAAACATCAACAGGAAAATCTCAGAATCACGTCTGTGTTTAACAGAGTAGCGTCTGTGTCAGGAAACCGCGTCTGTGAAGGATACAGTCGCGTCTGTGTTTAAAATTGCAAGAAAATTTCAGAGTCCATCAAACAAAAGAAATCAGTTTCGGAATACTTGAGCTTCCTAGGTTGTCTCTTCAGGTTTCATCTAGCATTCAGCCTGTTCTAAGGTCTTACACAGTCCATCATTGCTTCATACCTCATTTTACATTCATACTTGTCTAAACTTGAGTCAAAAGGTCACTTGCTTGTCCTCATCATACGTGGTCAACACACTACAATTCCACTTGCAACCACATTCCGTTCTTTATTGAGCTCTTGTGCATACAAAAATCTGAGAGCAAGCATATCAAACAAGATCAATGGAGATAGGAAGAATGGAGATCAAAACCCTATTGGACATGTGATGGTATAATCTTTATGATTTTGAGTTATTTTGCATTGTCTTAGGTTATCTTCATATGTTATGGTGGATCTTTGTTCATTGTTAGGCTAGGGTTTCGTGGTTGAATCCATTTTAGTCTTTCAATATTGTTGTTATTTGTTATCCATTTTACACTTTGCTAAGTGGTCCCTCATCAAGGTTTCTTACCTTTGGGTCTCATTTGGTCTTACTTAGAGTCAAGGTCAGCTTACCTCATCAAGAGAAACTATCCTCTCTTTGGAAGTCACACCTACTCTACTACTTACATACTTGGTCTTACACTTTGGACATTGCAAGTACACCTCAAGATTCATTTACACTCCATACAACTCTTGGTCTTCCATACTCTTGTCATTTTCGTCTAGTTTCTCACATATTGGTCTAACACCTAGTTCATGGTTGAAACCCGCCTTCAAAAATCTAAGAGAATAGCTAAAGAAGCTCAAGAATCCGTAAACATGAGTTCTTATGAGTATGACAATGATGTATTCTACAATCCTGAGCACACTACATTACCAGACATGAATGTTTATAGACACAATCCAAATGTGGAAAGCGCAAACACTATACACAATGCTACACACAATGATACCGTGGACAATTCTTCAATACTATCAGCAGACATACAAGAATCTATAATGGATCCTCAATTCAATAGATTGGTTGAAGAGATAATGAGGAGAGATCGTCAATACTTTCTAAACATGATGGCACAAAGTGGAGCCAAAATACCGCATGATTTTGACTTATCTCAACTTATGGAAAGTAGACCTTCACAACAAACTCAACATAACATGGATCAAAGGAGACCAAATAGTGGAGGACCAAATAATATGATGCCGGAGTCACCATCAGTTTTGCTTCAAAAACCAGCAATCCCACATACACAAGCTCAAATATATGATACTTACACTCAAAGACCATCATGGAGGCCTTATGCTCAAACACATGCTCAAGATATGGGTCAATTAAGACAAGTGGATACACAAGGACATCCTCAAAATTTTGACACAAGGAGACCTCATGTCAAAATTGGGGGCAACCCAATGGAAAATGAAAGGCCTATTGAAGATGGTTTATATACGCAAAACAGATATGGGGTTCCCCAACAAGAAGTTATGCCAAGTGCTCCATATATGTCGCAACAATATAGACCTCCATATGGACATGTCTATGATCAATATCATCCATATATGCAACAAGTTCCTCCTCAAATGAGTGTTTCAAACATGGGATATGCTACAAGAAATCCATCTCCTCCCAAAAATAATTTGGAGCAACAAATTAGAGATCTACAAAAGAAAGTGGAAGACATGGGCACATCAAAACCCACATATACTATGAGAGATATATGCCCCTATCCCTTCGATAAGAGCATTCCAATGCCTCCGTTTCCTCCGCACTTTGTAACACCAAAATTTGACAAATATAGAGGGAGAGGAGACCCCAAGGCACATATAAGACAATTCTTCACAGCTTGCATTGAGGTAGCCGCAGAAGAAACATACTTAATGAGGTTGTTCCCACAGAGCTTAGGAGATCAAGCGATGGAATGGTTTTCTCAATTACCTCCCGGTATTAAGTCATGGGGCGACTTGGCAGAGGCATTCATTCAACATTTCTCTTACAACATTGAAACAGATGTCTCAGTTACTACCTTGTGCAATACGAAACAAAAGGAAGGAGAATCTTTTGCGTCATTTTTACAAAGATGGAGAAACTTAGCTAGCAGATGCTCTTGTGAAATCCCGCAAAAACAGATGGTGGAGATGTTCACACAAAACGTTAATAAAGCTATTGGCTATGATCTCAGAAAAGCTTGTTTGTCTACATTCAAGGATGTCATTGAAAAGGGCCTAGCAACAGAAAAAGTCTTAATTGAACAAGGAGTTATCAAACTATTTAAAGAAAACAAAGAGGACTTCAAAGGAAAGGACAAACCAAAATTTTGGAACAAGAACAAGAATACAGTTAATGATGGCATTGTTGATGCCAACACAGTGAGACCAAAGTTCGTCTTTTCTGGTTCAAATTCTACCAACAATCAAGTGAACAATCAAACGGCTGCTAAACCATGAAGGAAGTATACTCCATTGGGAGAACCACTTGAATCAGTATTCAAAAAGCTTGTAGCAAATAAAGTGATCACGGTCCCAGATTTTCCTCCATATGAACCAAAGGTAAAACCGAATTGGTGGAATGATGATGAATTTTGCGAATTTCATAAGAGCAAGGGTCATAAGACAAGTAATTGCCATCGATTGAAAAACATTGTACAAGATCTCATTGACAAAGGAGATATTGAGATTGAGGGACATTCATCTAACCAAGAGCATGAGGTGTTTAAGGAACCATTCCCAAAACATGACAAGGGAAAAGGCAAAGTCACAGATGATCAAGCCAATTACACTAGAGCATCTTACAATTATGATTCCACTATTAATCACATCTCAATGGACAATCATATTTCTACCATTACTATCAAAAACAAAAATCCTGAGAATCCTTCTCAAAGACCCAAAATTGTCCTAAAAGGTGTGGGATCTTCGTCCGCATCTACCTCTGAATGTCACGTTACAACCCGTCGAGGTAAGATCACATTGCCAGGTGCCTCTACTAAGAATACCAATCTTTCATCAACCAAACCTGAGTACGACCTTGTAGAGCAACTAGGGAAGACACCTGCGCTCATATCTATTCTTGAGCTCTTACGTATATCTCCTGCACATAAAGCCATCCTCGACAAAATCTTGAGAGACACTGCTGTCCCTACTGATTTGAACGTGGACCAGTTTCAAGCCATGGTGGGATACCTATCCGTTCCACACTCCCTCACATTCACAGAAGCCGATGATGCCTCCATAAGTCAGCCTCATAATGCACCTCTACACATTGAAGCCTTCATACATAAACACCGAATAAAACGAGTCCTGATAGATGGAGGAGCAGGTCTTAATATTTGTACATTGAGCACCATCAGACAATTGGGATATTCTGACAAAGCTGTGAATTCTACAAACCAAATCACTATTAAGGCTTATGATGATGAAGAGCGTTCGTCCAAGGGCACGGTCATCTTACCACTAAGAATAGGGCCAGTCACAAAGGACGTGGTTTGTCAAGTCCTGGATCTAGACCTCACGTATAACATATTGCTAGGACATCCGTGGATTCATGAAATGAGGGGCAGTCCCATCAACATAGAACCAATGCATTAAGTTTCCTCATAATGGAGTCGAGGTAACGATCAATGGTGATCCAAATCCATTCATATATTGCAATAACTTGAGATCACATACTGAGACTATCATTCCCAGCAATCGTGAGGCTACTCCTTCTTCAGGATATATTGATCCTGAGTCATTAAAGCCCTCGACATCCAAACAAGGTGAACTTAGAGCCAAGTTTCAAGACAAAGGCATGGGAGAATACACTCTGAATCAAACAATGTTCTTACGACAAGTCATGAACTCCCCCAAGGAATATGGGAGGCCACATCCTAATAAGCAAATCTCCATCATGCTACTCAAATGGGATCCTACCGTCTTTCAAAAATGGGGCGAACTAGAGGAAGAAAATTTATATAAAATGCTATATAAGGACGCTGAAGAGGATACACATGATCAAATTATAATACCCTGTGAGAACTATGGCAAAGGTTTCAAAATTCTGCAAAGATTCGGGTATGATGGAAAAAGTCCTCTTGGACTACGCAAAGAAGGTGTCATGGAGCCTTTACAACCTAAGCTAACTACAAGAAGGGAACGCTCCAAGGGGCTTGGTTTTCTAAATCCCAAGATTCAAAATAAAAGAACAAAACAGATATGGCGAGTCAAAGTGGCTGAAGTTCAACAAGAAGATGACTATTCTACAGATTCCAACGAATGGGAATGGGGTTCAGACAAATCCTCCAGCGACTATGAGCTCAACGAGACATTTAGAGAGCTAGAGGAACCTACAGAGGAGGAGGAATTTTACAAAAAATTCAGAGTTGGCCAAGAACCGACCCATAAGGATCCCGCACAGTCGTCGTTTCAAGGCCCTAGGTCAAGATCACATAGGATGAGGACACCTGTCCCTGAGGGTGCTACTAGTGATGATAATTTGGACTCACTCACGATCAAAACTGATGAGGAGAGTGCCATTGACGACCTCGATGACTATCTGGACATACCTGAATATAACCACATCTTCACTATTAGCCTTGCGGACTCTAAAAACACTAAAGACCTTCCCCTCGTTCACCCCCAACTCATTGACTGGGATCAGGATGGACCAGCACAGCTTGATACATTTCAAAATGATGAAGCTATTGTCGATTATCTTGGCATTCGCGATGATCTTCCTCTTGGAGACCATAAAGCAGGATACGCCATAGAGCTTAATAACATGGCATACTTTGGTGAGGGTGTCGGGCCTTCTAGTCGCAAAAATGTGAAAATAAAAACAAAACAAGGGTCTTATGGCGAAAACCACACTGTGGCGCTATCTGACTCTAAAAAAGTAAAAAGAAAGGACGTATCTGAAGGTGAAAACCTCTCTGAGGCGCCCAAAGATGGAAGGCTTGACATTCTCCCAGCATCATACGAGGAAAAATCATCCATGTTGGTAGAGGAGACTATAAAGACAAACATTGGTACAGCAGAGGTTCCACACAACATATTTTTGGCTCAATCATTGACAGAGGCCGAGAAAGCAAGATTCATAAGCTTCTTTAAGGAACGACAAGTCAACTTCGCATGGTCTTATGCTGATATGCCTGGACTAGACCCCGACTTAGTAATGCATCATTTAACAGTCAAACCGGGGGCAAAACCAGTAAAGCAGAAATTAAGGAAAATGCATCCACAGGTGGCATTGCTAGTCAAGGCAGAGCTGGAGAAATTATTGGATGTCGGATTCATACGCCCAATTGATTATCCCGAATGGATTTCCAACTTAGTACCTGTTAGCAAACCAGATCGCAGCATCCGAATATGTACAGACTTCAGGGATATCAACAAGGCTTGTCCAAAGGACGATTTCCCATTACCAAACATTGATTTAATTGTTGATCTCACAGCAGGCCATGAGATGTTATCTTTAATGGATGGATTTTCTGGATATAATCAAATCAGGATAGCACCCGAAGATCAACATAAAACATCATTTACTTGTCCATGGGGAACCTTCTGCTGGAATGTCATGCCCTTTGGGCTGAAAAATGCAGGTGCCACGTATCAACGAGCTATGACTACTATCTTCCATGATCTCATGCACATAACCGTGGAAGATTATGTTGACGATCTTTTGGTTAAATCAATAGACAGAAATACACACTTGGACATACTTTCAGTCGCTTTTGATCGGTTGGAAAAGTACAAGGTAAGACTAAATCCTAAGAAATGTGTCTTTGGAGTAACCTCCGGGAAGCTCCTAGGATTCATTATGTCTAAAAGAGGAATAGAGGCTGATCCAGCAAAGGTCAAGGCTATTTTGGACATGCCGCCACCCAATAATATCAGTCAACTTCGGTCTTTACAAGGGAGACTCCAGTCCATACGAAGATTCATAGCACAACTTGCTATTAAGTGCAATCCTTTCCAGCACCTGCTACACAAAAACATCAAGTTCAAATGGGATGAGAACTGTCAACAGGCTTTTCAGGCGCTCAAAGACTATCTTTTGAACCCACCAGTTTTGATGCCACCAATCCCAGATCAACCATTGCTACTTTACATATCAGCTACTCCAACAGCACTGGGGGCACTCCTAGCACAGCAAATACCTGACGGCAAGGAAAAAGCGGTCTACTATATCAGTCGCACATTGGTGGGATATGAGCTAAACTACACACCAATCGAGTGTGCATGTCTCGCTGTGGTCTTCGCTTCACAAAAATTATGACATTATATGCTCACTCACAAGACTAAGTTGATTGCCAGAATTGATCCACTAAAATATCTTCCCAACAAAGCTACACTTACTGGGCGGCTGGCCAAGTGGGTAATGATTTTGAGTGAATTCGACATTGAATACGTGGACAGAAAAGCAATCAAAGGACAAGCCATTGCAGACCAATTGGCAGATGCTCCCATGATAGATGATGCTCCTCTACAGTCAGAATTTCCAGATGAGTCCATTCTAACAATATCACCTGCAAAGCCATGGCAATTATATTTTGACGGCTCATACACACAGCACGGGGCAGGAGCGGGTATACTCTTTATAACTCCTCAAGGTGATTCTATACCAAAATCATACCATTTGTCATTTCCTTGCACCAACAATATAGCGGAATACGAGGCATTAACAACCGGGCTAAGAATTGCAGTTCAGTGGAAGATCCAAGAGCTTCGTGTTTTTGGCGATTCTCAACTTGTCATCCGTCAAGTAACTGATGATTATCAAACAAAAGATGAAAAGATAATGCCTTATAAACAACTGGTAGATGATCTGAAACAACACTTTGCAAAGATAGAGTTTGAGCAGATACCAAGAGAACAGAATCGCGCTGCTGATGCCATGGCTACAATTGCTTCGCTCATTGATCTACCGCAAAATGAGACTCGCTATGAGTTCCTGGTTGACAACCTGCTGATTCCATCATATGAGATCACTCCTACGGAAATGATATGTGTTGTTGGTCCTGAATCCCAGTTATATGGTTCCATATTCACATACCTTCGCGACAATATCTTACCTCCCGATCTATCGAACAACCAACGCCGCACTTTCATTCGCCAATCCTCCCGATACGTTATCCTAGCTGATATCCTATACCGACGAGGTCTAGATGGCACCCTCCTTAGATGTTTAGAGAGTGACGAAGCTCAGATTGCATTACGAGAAGTGCACGAAGGGATATGTGGTCCGCATACTAGTGGTCCTACCTTGGCCAAGAAACTCATCAGGACTGGATATTACTGGCCTACTATGGAAAAAGATGCATATCAGTTTGTCAAGAAGTGTAAGCAGTGTCAAATTCATGGAGACCTTATACATGCACCAGCACAGGAACTACAACCACTTGCATCTCCTTGGCCCTTTTGTCAATGGGGACTCGATCTCATAGGCAAGATTCACTCTCCTTCTTCCAATGGACATAAATTCATTATCACAGCTACAGAGTATTTCACAAAGTGGATTGAAGCCGTGCCTCTCACACAAGTTACTGGGAAACAAATTGCTACTTTCATTCTGAACTACATCATTTGCCGATACGGGATCCCTACTTCCATTATTACCGATAACGGGCGTCCTTTCAAGAATCAGGATGTTCGTGAACTCTGTGAGCGCTTCCATATCTCTCATCGTTTCTCCACACCATACTACCCCCAAGGTAATGGCCAAGCTGAGGCGTCTAACAAAACAATTCTTAAAATCCTTAAAAAGACAGTCGACGATGCTGGCCGTAACTGGCATGTCCAATTCAATCCTGCACTTTGGGCCTACCGCACAAGTGTCCGCACACCTACAGGAGCTACACCCTACTCACTTGTTTACGGCTCTGAAGCCATCTTGCCTATTGAGGTCGAGTTACCTTCTTTACGGGTCTCCTTGAGAAACATAATCAACGATGAAGACTACAGGGTCTCTCGCTTACAAGAACTAGAACTGCTGGAGGAACGACGACACACTGCTTTTAATCATCTCAAGGCTTACCAACAACGAATGAGACGCAGTTACAATCACAAGGTCAAGCCTCGCACATTTGAGGTAGGTGACTTAGTCCTCAGAGAGAACCCCAAGAATCAGCAAACAGAGATAAGAAGGGCAAATTTGAACCCAACTGGCTTGGTCCTTACATCATCACAGCAGTATATGGATCTGGGGCATATCAGCTCTCAACTACAGAAGGTGAACCCTTGGAGGATCCTATCAACAGCATGCACCTTCGCAGGTTCTACACATAAGCTCTTTTGGAATATCCTAATTCAAAAATACAAAAAAAATCAAAAAATTGCAAAAATACAAAAAAATTATAAAACAAAAAAAATCGTTACATGGTGAAAACCTAGCAAACAGGCGCCTTGTGACAACAAAAAAATTGAAAAATCCAAAAAAGTAAAGAGAAATAATTTCGTCCAACGGTGAAAACCACTTTGGTGGCGCCCTGGGCAAGTACCATGGTGAAAACTAGGTCACCAGCGCCATGCGTAGAGAGACTTTGCTCCTCCCTCTTTCAGGATTCACTTTCATCCTTTCACTTTGCACACACTCACAACCTATTCGTTCACAATAAACTTACCCATTCCCATCATGGCTTGTTATTGATCTACCTAAGATTGGTTAGCCATCCATAAGCCTCCCTTTTCACTCCCTTTCCATCCATAATAAATCAGATCCTATCTGTGGCTAAGGCAAATCCTACGTCTAGTAATGGGTGTGGAACTGAGAACATCACATGTTTCGAGGAGTATAGTTTCTTCCAGCTTCCTTCAAGTCTATCCGCGCACAATCCGCAATAAAGCAGCATTTGCATCACAGATCCGCAATAAAGTTCCATCTTCTCCACAATAAAGTATCAGTTTCATGGATTCAGTCAGTTTCAAATGAGACACAGCAGCAACAATGAGCTTCAACAAAATCAAATCTTTCAACAAACTAAGACAACATATGGTTCAGTGCTATCTATCCTTTTTGTGAAAGTGAACATTGTGACCACAATCAAACATGACTTGTACAAGTGACAAGAAACACTAAACTTGAGGACTACAGTGGATGTTGGTGTCGAGTCTTGGTTTTCTTTTGATTTTATCTTTTGGTGACATGTCTTTTAGCTTTTCCAGGATGTCTCTGACTAGAGATTCTATCTCCAGGATGTCTTTGACTAGAAAGGCGAAGATGGGGTATCGTCACCTATTTGCATTTGTTGTCTGTGGATTGTCTCTTAGTAATGCTATGACTTGTCCAAGGATATGAGGACACTGTGAGTCTAGTATGAACTGGGGCATTCCTTGTTTGTGACTGTCTTATCTCCATGCAAATAGGTACAATGACTTTCTGGGCATTCTGCCATAATAAAGCTCAATGATGATAACGCACAAGAAGCTCTGTCATGTTCATATCTTCTGTCTTCCATCCCCCTTTCTTGATTGACTTCCATTGTCCTTCTCAAGTCCGCGTAGCCCGCTATCACATGACTGAGTATAATGACACACCAAAAACATTTGCATTTCATATAGTTACACCTGCATCACCACATATAAGCATTCCATACATACATATAGATATCACAATTGCATCACATCCTGCATACAACACATGTTAGCACATCTCACATTTTCATTATGTAAATAATCATTTGCATTATCATATTCATTTGCATCACATACATTCACATTTGCATCATGCATCACA
Source organism: Cryptomeria japonica (assembly GCF_030272615.1). NCBI lineage: Eukaryota > Viridiplantae > Streptophyta > Pinopsida > Cupressales > Cupressaceae > Cryptomeria > Cryptomeria japonica. The sequence continues at coordinate 719,592,531 of NC_081415.1, read as the reverse complement.
TATACAACATAAAAGAACAAAAATATATTGCATTGCATCATATAAGCATCCATATCATAAAACATGCATCACATAAGAACATTTCATCACATAAGGTACAAATGCATATAGTTGCCGCAAAATGAATCATCTCATATATAATCAAAATGTGTCATGATACAATGATGTCAAAAGAATCATATGGCTACAAAAGAATCACCCGCAGGTGTCTACAATATAACAATGGTACATATACTGATACAATGGGGAGCCCTCTAAGGCTATGATGAACTCCCTCCCTCGGAGCCGCCTGGCCTCGACGGAGTCTGAGCTGTAGATGGTCCCGCCCCAGGATCCCCCTGTCTCTCTGGTGGTGGTGGAGGCCCCATGACCCCACCGCTGGATGCCTGTCTCCTGCGACTCCCTCCCGTAGCCGTCGCAGTGCGCGACGATCTATGGAAGCTCCTAGCCCGCTGATCTGTTGGCACGACTGCATAGTATAGATCCCTCCAGTAGGCGATCTCCTCTCCGGCTCGCAAGACATATGCGTAGCCTGCCCCTGCATCCTCTGCTGCCCGCCTCCCTGCCCTCAGAGCTGTCTCGGCCTCTGTGTATCTCTGGATGGCCTGATCCCTCTCCCGCTCTGTGTCTCTGACCCTGATCCTGAGGTGATCTCTCTCTCGCACCAAATCCTCAATCTCATCTGCCTGGCCCTGGCAGATCTCTCGTAGCCTCAACACCTCATCCTCCTCAGAATCTTCGCTCTCAGCCTCTGCCTGTGGCTCCTCCCCTGCAGGTGCCTGTCCCTGTGCCTCTGCCTGCACCTGTCCCTGTGCCTGTCTAGGTACCTGTGGCTGTACCTATCTCTATCCCTCTGCCTGCACCTGTCTAGGACCCTGTGCTGCTGGCACCTGTAGGGGCAGTCCACCCCGACCCCTCACCACCGGAGCTGCTCTCTCCTATCCTCCCTCCCTCCGAGGTGCCACCCGCCTCTCTCCCACCACTCCCCTCCGCCTCCGCCGGCCCCTACCTCCATCCCCTCCACCATCATCATCATCTCCTCCACCCTCTCCCTCCAGTGGCTCTGCCGGATCTGTCAACCTGGGAAACGGATGCTCTGCCCAATACGCAGAGTACTCTGCGTCCATCCCTGCATCATCTACCTCTGGCCACATGTCCCAGGGCATCGGCATCATCTCTGCTAGCTGTGTCACTGCCTGATCATATGATAATAGCGGCCCAAACTGCACCTGATCTCTGACCGTACGGGCATACATGCCCGAGCCCCGTAGCATCCGCTGGATCCGCCCAAACTGCCTGCATACCCTGTCTACAAGCTGCCTCTCCAGAATATAGGGTGTCCGCCCAATCAGATACCTGCTCCTGAAAATATATGGTAGCTCCAATGCGTCGTCCTCCCACTCCTCGCACCCCAGGTACGGCCTCCAGATGACCATGTCTATGTCATCTATGACGCGCCTCCAATGCTCCAATCTACCAATCCGAGGCTGGGAAGTAATCATGTCGTACAAGTGCACGAAGCTCCGCCCCAGTCCTCTACCTCTGAAATGAATGGGCCATGTGATGGGAAGGTGCTCATAAGCCCACACCTGCAAGAGAGTCACGCCGCAGCCCAAACCCACTGATCCGTGGTACACAAACTGATGCAGCTCATAATATAAATGTGCCAGGACACATGGCCCCCATGCATACCTAGTGTGCTCTGTCATTAGTGTCTCCAATGCCCCTCCCCAGCCCACTGCCAATCCTCGTGTGGCCCTGTCTGGACACAAGTACCCACTGATGGCTCCCCCAATAACTGCCGGCAATGCTAAACCTGTGGCAGTCATGGTATCCCAGGCTACATGACCTGCTCGCATCTCCAACCCGGGATCCTGGAAGACCCGTCTCAATGCCTCCCTGTCACCGTCACGGTCATAGGGAATCAACTCTCCATCAATAGGGATATGCAGAATCCTTTAGACATCCTCTAATGTAACTGTCATCTCACCCATCGGCAGGTGAAACGTGCACGTCTCCGAGTGCCATTTCTCAGCTAATGCAGTCAGCAACCCCATGTTTGCCCGAAACTCAGGCACAAATAGCACATGTGTCAGACCCATCTCCTCAATGGATATCTTGTCCTGGATCGACAACTCTGGTCGCAACCTTTGAGTCGACGGGAATCTCTCCCGTGACTCTAACATCGGCAAATACTCCTGCAGTCACACAATCAATCTTGTCAATTATCGTGGCATTCACTGTTTATCACAAAATGCTACTTGCTACCTAAATGCATACGCTTACCTATCCTAGTGACACTCACTGTTCATCACAAAGTGTTGCTATCTACCCTAGTAGTGCTCCCTGTTCATCACAAAGTACTACGTGTGTGACATTCCCTGTTCATCACAAAGTGTCACTCACATTCGCACTCCCTGTTCATCACAAAGTGCTGCCTATCTTGGTGCTCCCTGTTCATCACAAAGTGCCTTGATCTATTCTACTCTTCCTAGAGGACCTGCTTGAGTGTATCCTCTCAGCAGCTTATCCAATCGACAGCGTATGTTCATCACAGAACTGCCGGTTTGACCTAAAAGACTAAAACCATGCATTTTGACACACAAACGCGCTTTTAACACCTAAACGCGCTTATAGATTGCACAATCGCGCTTCTGCAACACAGACGCGTTTTCTGAACACAAACGTGCCTATGCCATGCACAAACGCGACCAGGGAACACAGACGTCCCTACATGACATAAACGCTCCTACAAAGCATAGACGCTTCTACATTTCACAAACGCGTCCGCATTCAGCACAAACGCGGTTCCAGGCACAGACGCGCCTGGACCCGACACAGACGCGCCTGCCCGACACAGACGCGCTTGGCACTGACACAGACGCGGTTGCGCGTTTTTGCATATTTAAACTATCCTATTCCTAGCGCATTTATTGCTACTAAACATGCATTTATGACAAAACTCGAAATGTGTGAAAGTATGAGGAGGTTTTCAGGTACTTACCAGCTCTCCTGCATTGGCTGGTCGCTGGAATCGGCGAACACGGTCGAATCTATGAATGGAAGCCATCGCTGCTGACTGCTGCTGCTCTTTTCTCGCTCTGCACTGTGATCTTCTAAGGGTGTAGATGACAATGAGGATGTCTTTTGCCCGTGGTCTATCTTATAGCCTACCCTAGCCCTCGCCCTCATTTCCCGAGTCAGTATTCTTCATCCTGTGACTTTGTCACTCTATCCAGTCAGTCCATTCTAGCCTTTCTTTCTTATCGAGAGATTTTCTGCAATCTTTTCAGACATTTTCATTCAATCTTTCGAGGGGGCATATAATTCCCATACTGGGGAAACTTTGTATCAGTTCATCTTATCTTCTTTGAAACAACGCGACAAGCCGCAGTCTCAAAGAGGGGCAAAATGTAGACACCTAAAATTGTCCAGTCGAATTAAATAAATATTTTATTTATTTAATTATCTAAGCCTAATTCTTCTATTAATTAAATAAATCTTTATTTATTTAATTAATTCATTTATCCTCTTCTAGCCTTATTTCTCATTTAAATAAATACATTTATTTATTTAAATTATCCTCTTCCTAAATTAAATAAATATTTTATTTATTTAATTGTCCTATTTCTTCTATTAATTAAATAAATCTTTATTTATTTAATTAATTCATTATCTTTTTCTACACATGACACATGTCATTCATCTCTTATTTCCTACACTACCTGCCCCTTTCATTATTTTGGTATTTCTTATACCTACCCCCTAATCCTAGCCGACCTCTCTTTTTACACCTCTCAATCTTAACCCTCCATTTCATATTGTGTCTTCTATTTAAGGAGATGCTTTCTTCATTGTCAAACCCTAATCACTCATGCTAATGTTCTTTCATGCAACTTGCTACACTACAATTCCACTTGCAACCACATTCCGTTCTTTATTGAGCTCTTGTGCATACAAAAATCTGAGAGCAAGCATATCAAACAAGATCAATGGAGATAGGAAGAATGGAGATCAAAACCCTATTGGACATGTGATGGTATAATCTTTATGATTTTGAGTTATTTTGCATTGTCTTAGGTTATCTTCATATGTTATGGTGGATCTTTGTTCATTGTTAGGCTAGGGTTTCGTGGTTGAATCCATTTTAGTCTTTCAATATTGTTGTTATTTGTTATCCATTTTCACCATATACAGGTATGAACTAATCAGCACACGTTATCCATAGTTTTCACCATGAATACAGTTGTTTATAGTGGTTCGGAAGAGGTGGGTTTTCCTCGCTACCACTTGGGTCGTTCTCTTCTCACTAGTAGTCCTAATGACCACACGGGAAGACAGGCCCTCTAAAGATTAAACAAAAAGAGCCTAGTGCTCAAGACACAAAAGACAATGATTCAATTTTAGTGCACCAATTGAAGTGTTTGCTAGTCTATGAAAACAAGGCACACAATAAAAATCCAAAAACCCTTGTCAAGGACCTACAACACAGCTTTGTTAGTAGTTTGGATTGTTTGAAATAATCACCCCTTCCTGCAAGCACACAAGTTAGGTAAATTTTAGATCCAAAAGACTTTGTGAAAATAGGGGCCTTCAACCAAACGATTTTGCTTTCAAGACAAGTTGCACCAATTTCGTTAGCTAGATCTGAAAATGTTAGCTCAAAATAAACCGGATCTGAAACCTTAAATGCAAAACCCAAAACTAAATCAATAACTCAAAATTTGAAACCGGTGCACACAGACGCGATTACCTTCGACACAGACGTGACTTTGTGACGTAGACGCGGTTTTGTGAGACACAGACGCAGCTCCAGAACCCAGACGCGACTTCTGGACACAGACGCATCTAAAAACACCGCAAACGCGACTGAGGAACACAAACACGATTTCCGGAATCTGCAAAATAAAATACTTTCGATAACATAGACGCAGTTCCAGATGTTGCAGACACGCCAGAAAATAAAAAATGTGATCCGAAAGTACGTAGATGCAAAAATATCAAAATGTTGTCGAAAATGTCAGATCTGCAACTTCAAAACACAAAATCTGCAACAAGGATGTTAAATGCAAAAAAAAAAAAGGACAAGAGTCCCACCGGGTGTGCCAAAATGTATATGGTGAAAATGGATAACAATAAATGACAATATTGAAAGGCTAAATGAATTCAACCACAAAACCCTAGCCTAACAACAACAAAGATCCACCATAACATATGAAGATTACCTAAGACAATGCAAATCAAACGAAATCACAAAGATTATACCATCACATGTCCAATAGGGTTTGGATCTCCATTCTTCCTATCTCCATTGATCTTGCTTGATATATTTGCTCTCAGATTTTATGTGCATAAGAGCTCAACAAAGAACGGAATGTGGTTGCAAGTAGGATCGCATATGCCAAGTAGTCAATTGATCAAGTAGTTAGTTAGGGTTTGATAATGAAGGAAGCATCTCCTTATATAGAAGACACAATATGAAATGGAGGGATAAGATTGAGAGGTGTAAAAGGAGGTCGGCTATGATTAGAGGGTAGGTAAAAGAAATAATAAAATAATGAAAGGGGTAGGTAGTGTATGAATTAAGAGATGAATGACATGTGTCATGGGTAGAAAAGGTTAATGAATTAATTAAAGAAATAAAGATTTATTTAATTAATAGTAGAAGTGGGATCAATTAAATAAATAAGATATTTATTTAATTTAGGAAAAGGATAATTTAAATAAATAAATGCATTTATTTAAATGAGAAATAAGGCTAGAAGAGGATAAATGAATTAATTAAATAAATAAAGATTTATTTAATTAATAGAAGAATTAGGCTTAGATAATTAAATAAATAAAATATTAATTTAATTAGACATGACAATTTTGGGTGTCTATAGTCAGAATGTGGGATTGTATAAACCTTTGACAGTACCGGTAAGACCATGGGAGGATATAAGCATGGATTTCATACTTGGATTGCCTAAAACATCGAGAGGGAATGATTCTATATTTGTGGTAGTGGATAGATTCTCGAAGATGGCTCATTTCATACCTTATAAGAAAACATCAGATGCATTGCATGTAGCAGACCTATTTTTCAAGGAAGTAGTGAGATTGCATGGATTACCTAAGAGCATAGTTTCAGACAGAGACACTAAGTTTGTTGACTATTTTTGGAGAACACTTTGGAAGAAGATGAAGACAGATTTGAAGTTCAGTTCTACTTTTCATCCACAGACTGATGGAAAGACATAAGTAGTTAACCGAAGCTTGGGAAATTTATTGAGATGTTTAGTTGGAGATAAAACCGAAAGTTGGGATTTTATTCTTGCACAAGCAGAGTTTTCCTACAATAATTTAGTAAACAGGAGTACCAGAAGAACACCTTTTGAGATTGTTACCGGAGTACATCCTAGAGGTATATCAGAATTAAGAGATATTAGCAATGAAGACCAGAGAAGTTAAGAAGGAAAAGAATTTGCAGATCACATGAAGGACTTACATATTCAAGTTAAGCAACATCTAGAGGACATGAACAACAAGTATAAGGAGAAAGCAGATGAGAAGAGGAGACATAAGGAATTTGAAGTTGGAAATGAAGTGATGGTATATCTGAGAAAAGAAAGATTCCTGGTTGGAACTTATAACAAGTTGCAGATGAGAAAGTTTAGACCTTGAAGGATCTTGAGAAAGTTCAGTTTTTGGGAATGCATATGAAGTGGAGTTACCGGATAGTCTGAGTATTTCACTGGTGTTTAACATTGCATATCTTCATCAGTATCATGAACCAAAATTCAGTGAGGACAATAATGTAGACTTGGAGAAACAATTGCCCTTGAAGGAATCAGATCAGATTGAAGACATTTTGGATTGTAGGATTGGGCCTAGTACCCAGAGCAGTCAGTATAAGGAGTACCTCGTGAAGTGGAAGGTCAAACTAATTGAAGATTCATCTTGGATTTCTTTGATAAAGGTAGACCACATTGGTTTTCCTCTGACCCCAGCGAAGTGAGAGACTCACTTATTTTACAACCTCAGATGTCTGATGCAGGACCATCCCGGGTTCATGGCAATCTTGTATCAACCAAAAATATTTCCTTTCTGTTTTTCTTTTTGTTTGTAGTTTCAGCATTTCTTTCTGTGTGTCTCACATTTGGCTCACCAGAACCTACGGATTTGGATTTTTCTTGAAGATTTTACCATCTTCCTTATTCCCAAACCGTGGAGCATTTGGATCATTTTCCGGCAAGTTATCCTATCGATTTCCTAGACAGTTTTCTGTTACCAGTTGCCTGGACCTATTTGCATTAGTGATCTATCGGATCCCTTATGTAGCTTGCAGAGCCCTGAGCATTGATTTAGATGTTCCTTTGCATGTGGTCTACCTTTTCCCATGATCTACACTTCATCCTTTGGATTTTATGGAGTAATTTCTTTGGCGGAGGCCGACCTTGTTGATTTTGCACGTTAGGTCTTGTTCTTCGGGTTTTTATCACTTTTTGGGCCGACCAGACCCCCCTTGGATCGTATAAATCATTGCAATAGAGCACTATAATGTAATCAAGAAGTTAGACTGAGCATAGAAGATAGATCTTAAGCTTTGAGGTCTCGGTTGTGACCTATTCTGTATTTTGAGCTTGTTTTAGTAGGCCTGTGAGTCGGTTTCTGTAATCCGATTATTACTGGTTGGTTGTAAACAATTTTCATGATATAATTCAATTTATTATGCATTGCCTCCATCATGTCTTTGTGTTTCTATTGTGTTTACTCTTGCTGACCGGTCTGGACTAATCTCTTTGAGGTCCCTCCTAGCCGGAGACTGCTTCAGTTCCCAATGTTGAATTCAAGGTTGTCCAAAATATGGAAGTCATGCATGTATCCCTATCTAATATGATTGTCTTAGGCACACCATGCAAACGAAAAATCTCTTGGACAAATTTCTTTGCCAAAGTCAAAGATCCATCCTTAAGATTCTTTAGGATAAATGTGCTACTTTGGTCAACTTATCTACAACCACCAAGATGACATCATACTTATTCTTGGTCATGGGTAACCCCTGTATGAAGTCCATGCTAATCACTTGCTAGTTGTGCTTAGGTATGCTATGGGGATATAAAAGCCCTATTGGATGCACGTGCTCAGCCTTGACTTGCTGGCACTCCAAACATCTAGCTATAATTCAATCACATCTTTCCTCAGCTTTGGTCAAAAGTATAGGGACTTCAATTCATCTACCATCTTAGTCACCCCAAGATGCCCTAAATAAGGTGAACTATGGATCTCCTATAAGACCAACTTCCTTAGATCTCATAAACTAGTATGTACATTCTCCTTTGATACTTCAAGATTCCATCCAACTCAAACTTATATCCATCAAATCAATGGTCAAAAGGATCCTTCTCTAAGGCTTCCTTGACTCTTTCATAGTGTTCATCTCATTGTAATTTTTGGATCACTTGATGTCTTCAATCGAACCTCATCGTAGTCATATCTAATAGGTGTCTTCTTCTACTAAGAGTATTTGATACTCTATTCTCCTTTTCCTTGATGTACTCAATTCCAAAATCATACTCACCAAGAAACTCTAGCCACATTCTTTGTCATGCATTAAGATTAGGTTGTGTGAAGATATACTTGAGTCCTAAGTGATATGTCTTTAGCTCAAAAGGTTTCCCAAAAACATAATGCCTCCACACCTATAATACATGCACTATGGTTGCTAGCTCCAAATCACGTGGTGTGTAATTTTGCTCATACTGCTTTAGTTTTTTTTACTCATACGTTATCACTTGCCCATTTTGCATCAATACTACTCCCACACCCTCTCCTGATGCATCTGTGATTCTTGCAAATTTCCCATTAGGATTAGGTATAATTAGAATTGAGGCTATCGTAAGCTTTTTCTTTAAAAGATTTCAGGCTTGCCCACACTTCTTAGTCCACTCAAATTTCTTCCCTTTCTTCTAGAGTGAAGTGATTGGTGTTGCAATTCTTGAAAATCCTTCCACATACTTCCTATAATATCTTACAAGACCCCTCAGCTTCGAACTATCGTCACATTTTGTGGTATAGGCCATTCTACAATTGTCTTGATCTTCTCTGGATCCACAAAAATCTCTTCTATTGAAATAATGTAGCCTAAACAGTGCACCTTATCTTGGTAGAAAGTGCACTTGGATAGCTTCCCAAAATAAATTACGCTCTCTTAAGTGTTGTAATACTATCCTTAGATTTCTATCATGCTCTTCAATGGATTTGGAGTATATCAAGATATTATCTAGAAATATTAGCACAAAATCATCCAAGCAATCTTGAATATGTTATTCATTAGGTTCGTGAAAGCTACTAGAGCATTAGTCAACCCGAATGGTACCATTGTGAATGTGTAGAGAGCATAACGAGTCCTGAAGGCTATCTTTGAAACATCCTCTTCCTCGATCCTCAATTTATGGTAACTGGATTTAAGATCTATCTTGGAGAACATAGTAGCCCCTTTCATTTGATCAAAATGTTCATCAATCCTTGGGAGTGGATGTTTATTTTTTATGGTTCCCTTTTTCAACATCTTGTAATCAATATACAAGCACAAAGTGTCATCCTTAATCTTCACAAAAATTATTGGAGCACCCCATAGAGATACAATAGGTCTAATGAACCCTTTTCTCAACAATTATTGTAACTGGGCCTTCAATTCTTACAATTCGGTGGTAGTCATCTTGTAGGGAGCCTTTGATTTAGGCTAAAATCTAGAGGTAAAAGCTAAATGTAGAAATCAAATTCTCCCTTTGGTGGCAATTTGATTAGATCTTCTTAAACACATCAAGGAACTCCTTAAGAATGGGATAATCATCAAGTATTAGTTTCATGTTGTCTAGATCACTAATGTGTGTGACATAGATGGAGCACCCCTTCCTTTGGGCCTTCTTAAGCTGCATGATTGAGATTTTCCTAAGTTCAAGTGGTCTTTAGATCCCATGAATCTCAACCAGATTCCCCAATTCATCTAAATAATTGACAAACTTATCCTCACAATTGACTATGGACTTGTGCTCAGTCAACTAATTGATCCCTAATATTACATCATATGATTCCAAAATTACCACATTTAAATTAACTTGGGTCTGGAAACTAGGAAGCTCTAACTCACTGCAATAGAGACAAGACTCTACCCTCTTTTCTACTCGATTTCCCTATTGAACCACTCAAGAATTTGTCATATGCCCTGGTCTAATTGGTAATTTTGAAACTATCCTAGGATCTATGAAACACTATGTTTCTCCAGTATCTATTAATATAGAAACAGATTGGCCATAGAGACTACCTAGAAATTAGATAGGTTGAGTGATGGAATGGGGTTTGGGATAGACTCGCCTAGTCTATGCTCTTGGATCCTTTCCTTGGATCACTTGGTGTTCTCCTCACACCCTAGGGTCTCTAGGACTTCCTTTGCTTGAGGAATTCCCTGACCTTTCCCAATCCACCCACCAATGAGTTGCTTTGTTGCTCCTAATGTCTCACCTTCTCATGAGACTTCAAACCCCTTACTATGGCTAATAAGGGCTAATCTTGTTCCACACCTTCCAAGGTCCTAGCAAGGTTGTTTCAGATCTATTTCATGGTCTATCCACCCATTCATGAGCCCCCAAGAGGTTTCAAGATTATAACCCCTTACCAATTTCACAAATTTGGGTTTTTGCCTTCAAATAGGGCTACAAGGATTAGGACCAATTAGGCCTCCTAACCGGTCTTCTAGGCTTCCCTCTCACAAACGATGCACAAACAACCCAATCTCCCAAAAAGGACTGCCATTCATTTGGCAAGGACTCAAGGATTTTCTAGGTTTTAGGCCTCCAAGTGTCCGTACACTGTCCTAGGTGGATTTTAAGGGTTTTAAGGGTTTTTGTGAGGGTTTTTAGGGTCTGCTTGGGTCACAGTGAGTGTTTTGAGTTTTAGCCACCTTTTTTGGATTGGTGGAGGCTCCTCCTCCACACCAATGATGCTTCACTCACTCCTCTGCACTTCCTCCAAAGGATGCACTCTCCACTATTCAACCTTGCTCTCCAAGACCTCTACAATTTGACCTCTCCTAACTGGGCACTGTCCAGTCTCATCTAGGAGTGGGTCTTTGCTTGGCCTCCTTGCATTTCCAAGGGCCCTTCTTGCTTGGGACTATAGTACAGGGTCTTCACATCCATTCCCCATGGTTTCATGGTGGTTCCACAATGGGGAATGGAGTTAAGACTTCATTTACTCAAACCGGTCCAACACTAGATAGTAAGACTGCAACTTACAAATTATTTACAAACACACTCAACCGGTAAACAAAAAGCTAATCTAATCACTCACAATGAAGATATATACACCAAATAAGACATTTCACATAGGTTTTCTCACAAATCAATCCATAAGTTTGCTCGGTAACTTCATTCAAACTGACTGGTAACTCAAAAATAGTCACAGTCAAGCTTTTCTTCCTTGGGCTGTACAAAGTATGACATCCAACCCATTCATTTAGGGTTTGCAAGTACTTATACTACCTATACCTTGGTCGGTGTGCCAAAATTAGGGCTCTCCACGCACAACAAGGGTCTATGACCATTTTGGGTGGAAAAGTTGCTTGACAACTTTTAAAAGTTGTCATGCAACTTTTGCATCTTTTGAGCAACTTTGCCATTGTTGCTTTTCATGACTCCTAAGCCTATTTTGGGCTATCCTAAGGACATAAACATGACAATAAGGCCTAACACACACTCCAGGCACACTCAACCTCTCCTGTACAAGAAATCACAACACACTCACTAAGGACCTAAAACTAGGACCTAGTCTAGCACACATGAGCTCATGGCTCTTATTCATGTACAATGGATTCATAAGAAACATAACACCAACTAAAAAAAGAAAGAGAAAGATTTTGGAAGGGTGCTCCTGCACCATACTCCCCCTCTACACATAATTAAGAAATAGAAGAAGAGATGAGAGCTGGGTCTATTCCAATTGTCTTGAACCTGCTTTCTTCAACCCAGGTAGCTTCAGACTCAGGCTCTCCTGCCCACTTCACCAAGTGTTCCATGTAGACCTGGTGTCTAGTGGACTTCTTTACTCTGGATTGCAAGATCACCTCTACTTTAGGCTTCTTGACCTATGGTAAGGCATTAACATCTAGGTCCTGTAGTACCTTGGCTTGATTCTCAGTCTGCCCTTCTATCTCACCCTTGTACATGATTAGGTCAGCTACATTAAAGACTGGTGATATAGCTAAATCTGAAGGCAGGTCAATCTTGTAAGAATTCTTACCATATTGTGACAGGATTCTATAAGGTCCTACCCTTCTCATTTGCATTTTGGTAGGCTTACCACTTTGCATCCTAGCTTTGCTCAAATGGACCATCACATAGTCACCCACCTTGAACTGAACTTCTCTCCTTTTCTCATCCACTTTGGCTTTCAGTTTTTGAGTGGATTCAAGGATGGCCTTCTTAACTTGCTCTTGAACTTCCTTGATGGTTTGAGTGAAGTCCTCTACTTGTCCACTCTTCATCTCCAAGGTACTGAGGTCTCTTAACTCACATACTCCTCTTGGATGTCTGCCATACACTACCTCAAAAGGACTTCTACCAGTGGTTCTATTCACACTATCATTATATGCATAATCTGCTTGAGAAATGATTAGATCCCATGTTTGACCATACTCCTTAGTTAGACACCTCAACAAATTGCCTCCATACTCCTTAGTTAGACACCTCAACAAATTGCCTAACACCCTATTGATGACTTCAGTTTGACCATCTGTTTGTGGATGGTAAGCTGAGCTAAATGACAAGTTAGTTCCTAGTCTCCTCCATAATGTCTGCCAAAAATGACCCATGAACTTGTTGTCCCTGTCTGAAACAATGCTTAAAGGGAGTCCATGAATCCTAACAATCTCTTTGAAGAAGAGATGTGCAACATAGCTAGCATCATGTGTAGTCTTACATGGAATGAAATGACTCATCTTGGAAAATCTATCTACTACCACATAGATGTTGTCCATACCTGTTTTAGTCTAGGGAAGTCCTACCACAAAGTCCATGCTTATGCATTCCCAAGGTCTGTTAGGGACCGGTAATGGTTGATATAAACTGACATTGCTTGATCCACCTTTGGCTCTTTGGCATACACCACACTGTTCTACATATCTTTTCACATCCCTTGGCAACTTTGGCCAATAGTAGTACCTCTGTACTAAGTCAAAGGTTTTATTAATCCCAAAGTTTCCACTCAAACTGCCATTATGTTTCTCTTGGATGAGGTTCTCCCTCATAGATCCTCTAGGTACACACAACTGGTTACCCTTGAACAAGAGACCATTTTGGAGAGTGTAATCTGCATACTCACCATGGAAATGGTTCTCAAACTCTTTGCAAACCTTGTAAGCTGATGATAAGTCTTCATCTCCTTCATAGAGATCTTTGAAACCTTCTATGCCTATGCTCTGCAACTGTAACTCTTGAACAGTCAACAACTTCCTGCTCAATGCATCTGGCACCTTGTTAAGTTGCCCCTTATGCTTGATGGTGAAGGTGAAGGATTGGAGGTATTCCATCCATTTCATATTTCTATTTTTTAGCTTCTCTTGAGTATTAATGTAACTCAATGCGTGGTTGTCTGTGAACACTACAAATTCTTTTGGGAGTAGGTAATGCCTCCATTTCTTTAGAGACTACACTAATGCATACAACTCTAGGTCATAGGTTGAGTACTTCTTCTTTGCTTCATTAAGTTTCTCACTGAAAAATGCCACAGGTCTTCCCTCTTGACTCAATACACCACCTACTGCAATTCCACTTGCATCACACTCCAAAGTGAATAGCTTATCAAACGTAGGTAGGAGAAGGATAAGTTTTGTGGCTACTTCTTGCTTCAACATTTGAAATGCTTTGTTAGCCTGCTCAGTCCATTTAAAATTGGTTTTAAGACCTCCTTTAATGGTGTCCAGGACTGGTGCACATATACCACTGAAGTTCCTCACAAACTTCCTATAGAATTGAGCTAATCCATGGAAACTTCTAACTTCAGTCCCTGTTTTAGGTGTAGGCTAATTCAAGATTGCCTCCACTTTGCTTGCATCCATCTTCAAGGTTCCCTTAGACACCACAAATCCTAAGTAAACCATCTCTTGCTTCAAGAAGTCACACTTCTCTAGGTTGATGGATAGCTTCTCCTCATGCAACCTCTCTAAGACTAACCTCAAATGCTCAAGGTGCTCTTCTTTGGTTCTGCTATAGATGAGAATGTCATCTAAGTACACCACCACAAATCTGCCTGTGAAATCCTTCAGCACTTCATTCGTCAACCTCATGAAGGTGCTTGGAGCATTGGTGAGTCCAAATGGCATCACAAGCCATTCATACAATCCCTCTATGGTTTTAAAAGCAGTCTTCCACTCATCACCCTCCTTAATTCTTATCTGGTGATATCCACTTTTAAGGTCTAGCTTGGTAAAATACATAGCCCCTCCTAAACAATCCATTAGATCCTCTATTCTATGAATAGGAAACCTATACCTTATGGTAATCCTATCGATTGCTCTTGAGTCAGTGCAAAGTCTCCACTTACCTCCTTTTTTTGATGCTAGCACTACCGGGACTGCACATGGGCTGATGCTCTTCTTAATCAGTCCTTGTTCCAATAACTCCTGCACTTGCCTTGCTAGCTCCTTATTCTGATCAGGTGTGAGCTTATATGCAGCTTTGTTAGGTAAGGATGCACTGGGAACAAAGTCTATTTGATGACTTATAGACCTTCTTGGTGGGAGTATTGCAAGTGCTTCATCATTCACTATGTCCTTATACTCTTACAACATGTGCTTCACCTCCTTGGGTATCTCTATCTGCAACTTGCCTTCTTCATCCTTTGGTTTCACAAAGATGGCACACTTCACTGTCTCCTCCTCATGCAGCAAATTTAAGAACTCTTTACCAGTAGCCATTAAAACACTAGGTGTTTTTGAAGTGCCCTCTTCATTCTCTGTCAAAGACTGAATCTTGAAGGTCTTACTGTCCTTCTTAAAGGATATGGAGTTATCCTCTCCATCATAGATCACCTTCCTATCAAATTGCCAGGGTCATCCTAGCAATAAGTGACATGCATCCATAGGTAACACATCACAAAGGATCTTATCCTTATATCCTCCAATGGAAAACTCTACCCAAGTCTGTTCATTGACCAGCACACTCTGTCCTTTGTTCAACCAAGTCACTTTGTAAGGGTTAGTGTGGGGTATTCTTGTGAGTTTCAACTTCCTAACTGCCTCTTCTGATATGGTATTGTCAGTTGAGCCTGAATCAACTATCACCTTGCACACTTTACCAAGAACTTTGCATCTCACCCTAAATAATGCTCTCCTATGTTTGGGTTCCTCCTTAACCGACTGTCTGATCAAAATCCTATTGAACATCAGATTCTCACCAACTTCTAATTCAATCTGGTCCACATTCGGTGTCTTGCTGCTTGAAGAGTCTTCTTGTGCATAAGCAACCCTCTTTCCACTATTTGATGTGGTAGGCTTGTCAGAGCATCTATATGTCGGGTGTCCCAATTGTCCACAATTGTAACACTTCATTGTTGCAAAATAGGAGTTACCTTTGCCGATACCTCTACCCCTATTTGGACCACCTTGTGCACCTCTTCCTCTAGAATGGCCTCCTCTAGGATTGGTTTCACTGCCATGTTCAGTCAACTTGGCTTCTCCTTGGTTCCTCTATTCATTTGTCTTGCTTTGGTAACCACCTCGGTGATTCACTTGGTCTCTACCTCTACCTCTACCCCTGCTATTGGAGTCTCCTTTCCTTTTGTTCCTCTCTTGTACCTTGGTAGCAAGCTGATGACACTTCTGGACAGTAGTAGGAGTCCATAGGCTTATCTCCTCTTGAATGTTCCACTTTAGGCCGCTTAGATACCTAGCCACCTTAATGGATTCATCTTCTTGGACTTTGGACCTAAGACATAGCTTTTGAAACTCCTCTGTGTAGGAGGCCACATCAAGATCCTTCTGCTTCAATCCTTGTCTCTTCTTATGAAGTTGGACTTCATAATCCTCTGGTAAGTAGTTCTCCTTAATCTTACCCACCATAGCTTTCCAATTTGCAATAGGTAGCTTCCCCATACTAACTCTTTCTTCTTGCAGGTACTTCCACCATGTCAAAGCTGCTCCCCTTAATCTTGATTTGGCAACTTTAACCTTCTGAGCCTTTGTCACTCCTTCACACTCAAAGTGGTTTTCCATGCCCTCAATCCATTCTATAATAGTGTCAATGTCCATTCTTCCACTGAAATGTGGCAATCCTTCAAAGGCTTTGATGTTCAAGGCCTTAATAGCCTTCATAAATGGTTCTTCATTGAATAAGGGATCAGGTTCAGGGACAATGTCATCTATGTCTATAGTCTTCTTGCCTTTACCCTTGGTGTCTTCATCCCAAGGTCCTTGTGTCCTTTGATCCACCACTTCCTGCAGTTTATCCCTCATCTCACTCACAGCTTCTTCAAGGAGTCTATTTTTCTCCTTATGTTCTTCCACCTCTATAGCCAGCTCTGCATTAGTAACCATTATGCTCTCCCCTACTGATTCACCAGTATATAGAGACATACACAGTCCAACAAGTCTTTTACTGGCTCTGATACCAATCTGATGGAATGGGGTTTGGGATAGACTCGCCTAGTCTATGCTCTTGGATCCTTTCCTTGGATCACTTGGTGTTCTCCTCACACCCTAGGGTCTCTAGGACTTCCTTTGCTTGAGGAATTCCCTGACCTTTCCCAATCCACCCACCAATGAGTTGCTTTGCTGCTCCTAAGGTCTCACCTTCTCATGAGACTTCAAACCCCTTACTATGGCTAATAAGGGCTAATCTTGTTCCACACCTTCCAAGGTCTTAGCAAGGTTGTTTCAGGTCTATTTCATGGTCTATCCACCCATTCATGAACCCCCAAGAGGTTTCAAGATTATAACCCCTTACCGATTTCACAAATTTGGGTTTTTGTCTTCAAATAGGGCTACAAGGATTAGGACCAATTAGGCCTCCTAACCGGTCTTCTAGGGCTCCCTCTCACAAACGATGCACAAACAACCCAATCTCCCAAAAAGGACTACCATTCATTTGGCAAGGACTCAAGGATTTTCTAGGTTTCAGGCCTACAAGTGTCCGTACACTGTCCTAGGTAGATTTTAAGGATTTTAAGGGTTTTGGTGAGGGTTTTTAGGGTCTGCCTGGGTCACAGTGAGTGTTTTGATTTTTAGCCACCTTGTTTGGATTGGTGGAGGCTCCTCCTCCACACTAATGATGCTTCACTCACTCCTCTACACTTCCTCCAAAGGATGCACTCTCCACTATTCAACCTTGCTCTCCAAGACCTCTGCAATTTGACCTCTCCTAACTGGGCACTGTCCAGTCTCACCTAGGAGTGGGTCTTTGCTTGGCCTCCTTGCATTTAAAAGGGACCTTCTTGCTTGGGACTATAGTACAGGGTCTTCACATCCATTCCCCATGGTGTCATGGTGGTTCCACAATGGGGAATGGAGTTAAGACTTCATTTACTCAAACCGGTCCAACACTGGACAGTAAGACTGCAACTTACAAATTATTTACAAACACACTCAACCGGTAAACAAAAAGCTAATCTAATCACTCACAATGAAGATATATACACCAAAGAAGACATTTCACCCAGGTTTTCTCACAAATCAATCCATAAGTTTGCTCAGTAACTTCATTCAAACTGATTGGTAACTCAAAAACAGTCACAGTCAAGCTTTTCTTCCTTGGGCTGTACAAAGTCTGACATCCAACCCATTCATTTAGGGTTTTCAAGTACTTATACTACCTATAACTCGGTTGGTGTGCCAAAATTAGGGCTCTCCATGCACAACAAGGGTCTATGACCATTTTGGGTGGAAAAGTTTCTTGACAACTTTTAAAAGTTGTCATGCAACTTTTGCATCTTTTGAGCAACTTTGCCATTGTTGCTTTTCATGACTCCTAAGCCTATTTTGGGCTATCCTAAGGACATCAACATGCCAATAAGGCCTAACACACACTCCAGGCACACTCAACCTCTCCTGCACAAGAAATCACAACACACTCACTAAGGACCTAAAACTAGGACCTAGTCTAGCACACATGAGCTCATGGCTCTTATTCATGTACAATGGCTTCATAAGAAGCATAACACCAACAAAAAAAAGAGAGAGAAAGAGTTTGGAAGGGTGCTCCTACACCATTGAGGCTTGAAATTCAGCCTGCCTGTTGTCCACTACTACATGTGTTTGATGTTGCAGTGCCTAATGTTGATTCCCCTCTCTTTGCACATTGAACCGTTGTGGACAATTAGTAGCTTAGTGATCTCCCCCACAAGTGGAGCATCAATCACATGGCCCTTTTCCTCCTCCTTTCCTATCTTTGTTGAACCTCCTTCTGTTATTATTGAAATTATTGGTATTGTATTTGGGTCTCTTATTATTCTCATTGTGCCTAACTTCTCCTTTCTCTTAGGAGTTATTACCCCGCTTCAGATTTCAGATTTGGTGGTTGTTGCCTCCTTGCTGATTATTGCTATTTTTAAACTTCTTTTTTCCAAACCCAAGCTTAGAATTTAAACTCTTATGGTAGTTAGCAAACAGGTGCAAGTTCTATTCCTACTTGATGACCTTCCTAAAAGCTTCATCTATAGTTTGAGGATCATGCATATCCACATCAGCTCCAATCTATAGCTTCAACCCCAAGATGGACTTCATAATGCAAAAAAGTGTGTCTTCCTGATAATGTGGCATGTACTTGAGAAGATTTGTGAACTCTTTCCAATATTGTATGATGGTAATGTTTCCTTGGATTAAGTTTTGGAACTCTGTCATCTTGTTGTCAAAGAATAATTGAGGTAACCACTTGATCCTAAGAAGTTCGAGGAATAGTTCCCAAGTGGTCTCCCCAGGTAGTAGCTTCTTCTCAACGTTCTTACTATCCCACCAAGTTGTCGCTTCACCTATGAGTTGGTAAGCAACCCACATTGCCTTGGTATCATTGGAGAGATTACGATCCTCAAAATACTTCTCCATCTCGATAAACCAAGCCTCCACTCCATCTCCAATGGTCTTGCCATCAAACTTAGGTGGTGCTATCCTCTTGGGGTCTTTTCCCAACTCCACCTCAATCCGGATTATCTTGGTTATGTTAGGGTAATCAGTGAACAACTGAGAGGGGGGGGTGAATCAATTGTTAACAGATTATTAAACTTTAAGCATACAAAACCTTTTACCAGAATGGATAAACCAAATACCAGAATAGCAGATATATCTATTAAGCACAAACATAAATCATAAACCAATTACCATGCATCCACAACACATAACACCAAGATTTGTACATGGAAAACCCGGTAAAGGGAAAAACCACGGTGGGAAGCCTACCCACAGTCAAATGATACTTCTGCATTAAGTATGTGATTACAATAAGGGGCCTACACATGCAGGAAGGCCAACAGCCTAGAGCACACTGCTCATCACAAAGGAGCATCACTAACTACAAAGATATCCAGACTACAATCTGGAAATAAGAATGAACTACAAGAATGACATCTCCTATGCCTAAGTACAGTTTTGGTTAAGCTCAATGTCAGAGGTCTTAAACCTCTTACACAAACTTAATTCGATCACCTATGATCGACCAAAACCTCTACATATGATTACAACTTTATTCGCACATAGATAATCCCATAACCATAATCCCAGACCTCGATCTACAAAGAGATATTATATCATATTTATACCAACTCGGGACCTAAACATTTAGGTCAGCCACCTAAAAGATAATACAGTAAATCCATTACATAAACCTGCAAACCAATGATAATCCAAGTCGGCCTAAGACCGAAACAACATTAACCAAACAATAAATCCAACTGGTAACACATTGGGAGCATCCACCAACACGTTACATAAATTGGTCCATAACCTAGCAAAATAAGACCAAACCTAAAATAGGTCGCCATAAGCCAAATGAAATACCACCAATCAACTGGAACACGAACACGATAACCATCAGCATCCTGAAAAACCTTCTAGAAGCCGCACCAACACCACTTATCTAATCCATTAAAAGATCTTCAACGAAGCTCTGTCGGTAGAACCCTTACCAATAACCAAAAAGGTTTACTAGAACATATGATAGCTTTTGGATCACCAAATCCCAAACCAACTGAATGTGACACATATCTGAATAACATGAATGACTGAACAAAACCAATTCCACCAATCGGAACATACCGGAGTCAAATCTCCTTATCATCATCAAAGTCCAACCACTCTACCGGAACCCAACAGATAACCAAAGAAGCTAGTGTTGACATCAATGACAAACATCTATGCAACACATAATCAATTCCTCTAAATTGCCAACAGGTTATTGTTACCTTGATTCTCACCCCTAGGGTTCTCATTACCCTAGTTCTTCTCTTCAATCCTCAGGTTCTCCCCCTAGTTTAGATCTCCTCACATTCCCCTGACCTCATTCTCCAAATTATCCCTTTTAGCTTCTTGTCGGTTCAAGAGGTTGAGGATATAGTCCAACCAATCATTTTGCGCATTATTTTGCCCATTGCCAGATCCTCCACAGTTAGTATTTCTAGTATCCATCAAGATTGACTAAGGGAAGACTTGTATCAAAATTTTCATCTTATCATAATGAACAAAGGCCCTAGTGTTTTGACCTAGAGATCTGATACAAAAATGTAAGGTTTGAAACCCAAATTCATCACATAAATCCAAATAAATATCATAAATACCATATTGACAATAATCACATAAATCCAATAATCTTCTACAATCAAAGACGAAAACATGATCAAGGTGCTTTTTCCACCCAATCGCGAAGCTTACACTTCCCTGAAGAGTTCTTCCTAACATGAATAACCACCAACCCTACATGAGATGCTTAGCAAAAAGGAATCTGTGAACATGAGGGAGATTAGTGTGTGCCTGGTATTATCTACATGCATAATCCTATCATACAAGAATATGCTATGATCGAATATTAGAATATGACAGTGAGCAATATATATAAATAAAGCCATTTATTTCAATGGTCTAGAAAGTAGCTTGGCCAAGCATATACTGTATACAATAAAATAAAAGTAGAACTAGAAAAAGCAAATTCTACACTCCTTTAAACCCATATTTGACACCCATCCTGAAAAGTATTTTTTTCACAAACACTCATGAAGACAATCTTTCCCTAATCTAACATCATAATAATAAAAAAAAATTAACCAATCTAACAATATGCATGAAGACATGCATTTATCATCCACTTGCATACATCAATAATTAGTGCAATTTACCAACTATTCTTTAAAATTCTCATAAATCATTTCATTTGCATGCATTGATTTCCCTATTTTTAGTACTTTTTTTAAATAATTTTTTTAAATGTAATTGCAAGGTAATGCAATGAAAAATAATCAAAGAATTATACCATGTGTATAACATCATTCTAACAAAAATGTTTAACTATTTTCAGCATAAAGAAATATAATATCATAACTTTAGATTGACAACCGTTTCACAAAATAATCAAACGATTTGTTTAATATATTGTATGTATGTTTACGTATAATCATTTGCATACACAATCTACTTGTGTATGCATATAATTGATATGCAAACATACAGATTTGTTTGCATTTATAAGAAAAAACAAAGATAAAAATCTGCACTATTGTATGTTAAAAAACAAAGATAAAAATCGACAAATAATATTAAAATTATACTCTACAAAGCATGGATTTTATACTTGCTTGGTTCTTAGATGATGAAGAGGCAAGATGGGAGAGTTGGATGTTTTAAAGCCTTGTAAGCTCTAATTTAACTGAAGTTTTTATCTTGCATATTAAAATAACTAAACTCCTTTCAATATGATGTATGATTTCCAGCCAATGAACTCTTCCAAAATAATATTAATTTAATTTAATTTTTATATTATTTTAAATTTAAATGCATTATATAATTATTATTTTTTAAATATCATACAAAGAAAATAATTCATTAAATGACTTAACTAGAACTTAATTTTTATTTTTTTAATTTTTTTTTTTATGACATTTATAATCATTTTTTTTCAATTCTTTTATTTAATATTTTTAATTTTTTAATTTGCATTTTATTATTTTAATATTTGAACTTTAGTTTATTTTTATGCATGCTCCTATGTGGAGGAATCCTTCCATATTTAGGCTCTTAACAACACTAAAGTTTTACTTTTTAAATTCTCCACCTCATTCATATGAAATGCATCAAATTTAATATTTTTTTTGCATTATGTTTAATATTTTTGTATTAGAAATAAGGAGATCAAAAATACAAGAGATCACAGAGTATCAGAGTTCAGAGGCCAAGCCTCACACCATCAAAAATGAAGTATACACAACGAATCAACAGGACAAAATCATAAACCAAGACACCTAGTAAAGCACTTCATCTCAGGTGTCCACCCAAGCCACCCATCCCATGGAGCCATCCATCCATACCATGCTTTTCTGATCTTGGATTTGTTTCAACATGTAAACCATCTCACTATTAGCATTGTGAGGTCTTCTTTTAATCTCCTTGCTAATTCTGCTGAAGGTTTGATTGAAAGCATGTATATTATCCAGGTGCAGCCTCCAGAAATATCCATTTTTAACCTCATTTGTAAAAAAGGTAGCATGACCATCCTTGAGCAGCCTTTTGAATTTAGCCTTGTTGATTTTCATGGTCATCTGAATCTGCGAAAATTTTTTAAAGTATGTGAGACTTCGAAAAGACTCAGTAAGCATTCTAGGGATATTTTGAAATCTTTCTTCATTTCTACACTTCCAAATTTGCCATAAAATGTTAGATGAGGTAATATCCCAAAACATATTAACATCTTTTCTAGCTTTAGATATAAAGCCAGTAATAACTTCAAAAAAATTGAAATTAGAAGGGATAGAAATACCAAACATAACCAAATCTCTTTGGAAAAACTACACTCAAAGAAGATATGCTTCCCCATTTCCGGGGTTCTGCAAATGCCGCAATAGTTAATATCAGAGAAAGAGTTCCTAATAGGCAGCTTATTGAGAATAAGTAACCATTTAAAATATTTAATTTTAGGATCAATAGAACTTTTCCAAAGATAATTAAAAACTTTCTTCCAAGAAGAAATATCCAAATCAGTATTCCAAATATTGTTAATATGATTGATGATGTCAACATTATAATTTAAAACAGAATAAATATTCTTGGCTTTAAGTTTGGAGATGGTGATACCATCAGGCCATTTTATCTTCAAATAACTATTAGAGTCCACATGACATAGGGTAGGAAAGTCTTTACTAGCTTTAACAATAATACTATAAGTCTTTTTATGAGAATCAGGAAGCTTAAATTTATTCTTTAATTCATCCCAAGGGATAAGTCTGTCCATTTCAAAGATATCAATGAATTGCTTGATTCCAAGGTTAGCCCAATACTTAGCCGAGCACCCTTGGGTAAGAGCAAGGGGTTTATTACCAAGCTTAAGGTTCCACCAAATGGATCTTTCACCATGGAGGGTTTTATTATCATAGAAGTCTTTGTTAGTGATGAATTGCCTAACATGGTTCCAGGCTTTCCAGCTGGATTTAAAAACCGCCGAGCCTTGAACTATAATAGGAAATTCACCACAAATGAGATCAATGAGAGGAAGATTTTTCCAGAATTTAGCATTTTTAGGACATCCCCTCTCAATATTATTACGAATCAAAACTTTCCAAGGATCATCTCCCTCTAAGGCATGAAAGATCCATTTGGAGGCCAAAGCAAGTCCGCAAAGTCTTAGATCTTTCAACCCTAGGCCCCCAAGGAGCTTATCAACATGACACCATTTCCAATTGACAGAGTGCAGCTTTTTATTTCCCTTCCCATCAGACCAGAGATAATTTCTAATAGCTTTCTGGATTTCCAAAACTTGGTAGTCATTAAACATCCAAGCAGAGGCATAATATATGTTGTAAGAAGACATAATTTTTTGGCAAACTTGGATTCTTCCAGCAAGAGATAGAGACCTATTGTGCCACTTGTTCAGCTTATTATGGATCTTATCCTTGACCCAACCCCACATCTCTTTTAAAGAGGGATTAACAGAAAAGGGGATACCCAAATATCTGACAACTTTAGAGGGGCCACCCCATTGGAAATCAAATTTACTAAACCAAACAGGAGGTTGATCATCCCAACCAAGACAAATAGATTTGGCATGGGATAATCTAGCTCCAGAAATTTTATAGAATAAATTAAGTTTATTGATCATGGCAACAAAATTCTCTTCAGAGGCTTCATGAAACAGAGAAGTATCATCAGCAAACTGACAGTTTATAATTTCCTTATTATTAGGAAGGATGATGCCTTTAACAGCAGGGGATAAAGTGTTGTCCCTAAGAATATAAAAGAGAGCTTCAGAAGCAATAACAAAAAGAGAGGGAGCAAGAGGGCACCCTTGTCTAATCGATCTTCCCAAAGGGAAGATGGTAGACAGGGATCCGTTAACATCAATTTGAGCATGAGCATCCTTGAGAAGCATTTTCACAATACCACAAAAGAAGGATGGGAAACCAAAAGCCTCGAGCATCATATTAATAAAATTCCATTCAATTCTGTCATAAGCCTTCTCAAAATCCAGTAAAAACATAGAAACATTTTGATTAGTATGCTTAGCCCAATTAAGAGCTTCCCAACTAGTAATAAGATTCTCTAATATATATCTACCCTTCACAAATCCAGTTTGGGTAGGGCAAACAAATTTGGGGAGAATGGCTTCAAGCCTAGTTGACATAATCTTAGCCAAAATTTTATAAGAAACATTTAAAAGAGTTATAGGCCTCCAATTCTTAATAAGGGATTTATCACCCTCCTTAGGGATGAGTTTAATGATACCAGAATTAATATCCCTACCCAGGGTTCCAGTATCGATGGCTTCATTATAAATATTAATTAAGACTTTGCTAATCCATTTACTGTTAGCCTTGTAGAATTCCGCAGGTAGCCCGTCAGGCCCAGGAGCTCTATCATTATTAAGGGAATTGATAGATTTCTCAATTTCCTCAAGAGACAAGGGCTGCTCAAGAATAGAAGCATCCTCAGCCAAGATCCTTTTAGGAATAAGATTCATACATTGATCTCTAAGGGCCCTAGCCTCCTGAGAATCCTCCGAAGTAAAAAGATTTTTATAAAATTCAGCAAATTCACTCTTGATAATATCAATATCAGTAATCAATCGATTGTCAATAAGCAGTTTATCAATAGATTCCTTAGCTTGCTTATGTTTAATAAGATTAAAGAAAAATTTACTACCTCTATCTCCATAATGTAACCAATGGGCTCTTGAACGAATTCTCACCCCTAGAGCTTTTTGATGTTGATGTTTTCTGAGAGCATTCTTAGCATGGGCAAGCTGGTGACAGAGATAAGGATCATCCGGGTTATTTTGGATATCAATTTCAGCATTATAAAGATTATCATTAAGCCAGGATTCCTTAAATCTATAATCTTTGGCCTTCTTTTGACCAATAGTTCTTAAAAAGTTCTGCCAGGCAGAGACATCTAGACTCCACCTACGGATATAGGATAAAGAGGGAAAATGAGACTCATTGATGAGTCTAATAATGGAAATGGCAGCAAGAATGTCATTATCCTCCAGAAGGCTAGTGTTGAGAATGAATTTACGGTTAGAATGATTGCTATAAATAGGTGAGCAGCCGAGATTAAGAGATATAGAAATAGGGTGGTGATCTGAAAGAGTGGTAGGGGAGACAAGCACCAAGTTATTATTCTTATCCGGAATCACAGAAAAGAAATTGCTATTAGGATAGAATCTATCAAGTCTAGAGTAGATTCTATACTGACCCTTCTGAAAATTACACCAAGTAAACCAAAGGCCAGGGTTATTATTCTTGCTTCCCCTTAAAGGATCAAAAAGGGATTTAGTCCTTTTAAAGTTATTCTAGGTAAGTCTTTCCTGCTCTTTCCAAGAGAAAGGGAGACCTCCTAGTTTATCTTCTTGATTCTCAATCATATTGAAATCACCTCCAAACATCCAGGGAATGTCAGGAAGCGAGCTAAGCCAAGACCAAAACATACTCCTTTCCGTATAATCATTGGCAGCATAAACAGAACATATACCAAAATCCATATCATTATGATTAAAGATCAACCAAATAGCTCTATTACAAGGTGAAAAACCGAAACTTTTAATTTTAGGTCCCCATTTGGGGTTGAGTAAAATCACCACTCCCCCTCTACCCTGAGGGTGATTAGTGGAGAATTTGATAGCATCTCTCCAGATAAAATTAAGATTGGATTCGAGATTGAATCCAGTAGACTTAATTTCTTGCAACATAATCATATCAATATTAATTCGAGAGCTGAGAAAATTCTTAATAACAAACTTTCTATCAGGACATTCCAGTCCTCTAATATTACAAGAGACGCAATTCATTGAGATAGAATTAGAGAATTAGATGCCTCAACACCCACGATGTCCTCCATAGGAGAAACATCCTCAGAGTCAGTTTGATTCTGCTTCTTACTGTTCTTGTTTTTGTTCTTGGATCCCGGAGGTCTTCCTTTCCTTCTAGTAGTGAGGATATCCTCA